>NC_139990.1:65490501-65617325 GCF_964263955.1 Coregonus lavaretus | reverse complement strand
TCTCTCTGTGTCTCTCCTCTCAACCCACCATTCTCTCATCAATATATTTATATTGACTGTGAGTAATTATATTCTACCTCCTCTTCTCCTGTAGTGAAATCAGAGCCGTCCAGTGGTAAGGGTGATGACTATGAGCCTATCCATAGAGTGCCCGTGCCCGTACCTGCTGTACCCACTGGAGGTCACCAGGGTTCTGGCACGGTTAAACCATCAGGCCAGGCCCCCTGCTCCAGACAACCCAACATGCTACCCAGGGTGCAGTGCTTCGAGAGCACACACGTGTCCATAGGGTACATCTGTGGACCCTGTCCACCTGGGCTCCATGGCAACGGACACACCTGTAGTAGAAGCACCACAACAGGTGAGAAGGGTCACCTGATCACTTAGCTGATGATTGATAGGGTTAATGTGTTTAGGGGTTATTATAAGGTTATTAAATATCTGGGCTTATATGGGCTTATTCCATCGTTTTATAGCTGGCTCATAGCTGGCTCTTAGTAAAGCTAACTGTTATGCCAATATTATTTAGCTAGATCTTCAGGGTTAGTTGATAGAGGTGATTGAGTTATAATAGCTCTATACAAATCAAGCTCTATCCTCTTAACTTCCAGTGTTTTACAGGACAGGGCCAGTTACCACCAACAGAGAAGATGGACGTCCCCAAGTGACAGAAGACTCCAGTAGGGAAATCACTGGCACCACCTCCAACTCCTCCTCTTCTTCCTCCTTCCAGAAAAGGAGGAAAACTGACGGGCCCTCATCGGGTAGCAAGAGAGTCCCCTCCATGGAGAGAAAGACACCTATTAGCCCCAGGACCAAACTATCACCAGAGTCTCCACCCCCACCAATCACAACAGAGGTCAGAGCAGCAAGGTGGACCTGACCCCTGACCTCAACCACGGGGTCAGATGGGGGTCATCGACTCCCATAGTGACCTGTGCGGACTCGCCCTGCTTCTCCGGTGTGCCCTGTGAGCCCACTGTCTCAGGGTCCTTCAAGTGTGGCCGCTGCCCGTATGGTTACACTGGAGATGGGGTCACCTGCAAAGGTAGCGGTTAGCACTCTTGTTCTTTGGTTTTCATTCATATACAATACCAGTCAAAAGTTTGGGACACACCTACTCATTCAAGGGTTTTTCTTTATTTTTACTATTTTCTACATTGTAGAAAAATAGTGAAGACATCAAAACTATGAAATAACACAAATGGAATGATGTAGGAACCAAAAAAGTGTTAAACAAATCAAAATATATTTTATATTTGAGATTCTTCAAAGTAGCTACACTTTGCCTTGATGACAGCTTTGCACACTCTTGGCATGAGAATACTTTTCCAACAGTCTTGAAGGAGTTCCCACATATGCTGAGCACTTGTTGGCTGCTTTTCCTTCACTCTGCGGTCCAACTCATCCCAAACCATCTCAATTGGGTTGAGGTCGGGTGATTGTGGAGGCCAGGTCATCTGATGCAGCACTCCATCACTCTCCTTCTTGGTCAAATAGCCCTTACACAGCCTGGAGGTGTGTTTTGGGTCATTGTCCTGTTGAAAAACAAATGATAGTCCCACTAAGCGCAAACCAGATGGGATGGCATATCGCTGCAGAATGCTGTGGTAGCCATGCTGGTTAAGTGTGCCTTGAATTCTAAATAAAACATAGACAGTGTCACCAGCAAAGCACCCCCACACCATCACACCTCCTCCTCCATGCTTCATGGTGGGAACCACAAATGCGGAGATCATCCGTTCACCTACTCTGCGTCTCACAAAGACACGGCGGTTGGAACCAAAAATCTCCAATTTGGACTCCAGACCAAAGGACAGATTTCCACCGGTCTAATGTCCATTGCTCGTGTTTCTTGGCCCAAGCAAGTCTCTTCTTCTTATTGGTGTCCTTTAGTAGTGGTTTCTTTGCAGCAATTCGACCATGAAGGCCTGATTCACAGTCTCCTCTGAACAGTTGATGTTGATGCTGTTACTTGAACTCTGTGAAGCATTTATTTGGACTGCAATCTGAGGTGCAGTTAACTCTAATGAATTTATCCTCTGCAGCAGCGGTAACTCTGGGTCTTCCTTTCCTGTGGCGGTCCTCGTAAGGGCCAGTTTCATCATAGCGCTTGATGATTTTTGCGACTGCACTTGAAGAAACATTCAAAGTTCTTGAAATGTTCCGGATTGACTGACCTTCATGTCTTAAAGTAATGATGGACTATCGTTTCTCTTTGCTTATTTGAGCTGTGCTTGCCATAATATGGACTTGGTCTTTTACCAATAGATCTTCTGTATACGACCCCTACCTTGTCACAACAAAACTGATTGGTTCAAATGCATTATAAAGGAAAGAAATTCCCCAAATTAACTTTTAAGAAGGCACACCTGTTAATTGAAATGCATTCCAGGTGACTACCTCATGAAGCTGGTTGAGAGAATGCCAAGAGTGTGCAAAGCTGTCATCAAGCCAAAGGGTGGCTACTTTGAAGAATCTCAAATATAACATATATTTTGATTTGTTTAACACTTTTTTGGTTACTACGTGATTCCATCTGTGTAATTTAATAGTTTTGATGTCTTTACTATTATTCTACAATGTAGAAAATAGTAAAAAATAAAGAAAAACCCTTGAATGAGTAGATGTGTCCAAACTTTTGACTGGTACTGTATTTTTAACATTGAAATCCTTACATGGACATATACTGTAGGTTCCCATGAAACTGTTTGTGGTGTTGTGTATTCCAGCCATGTGCCGGTATCCATGTGGAAGGAATATGGAGTGCTCTCTACCCAACACCTGCACTTGTAAAGAAGGCTATACTGGATATAACTGCCACATAGGTGGGAACAACAGTCAGGGTTGGCCAGTTCATATTCTTATGGCAATTTATTAGATTATATATATATATATGTTTCTTTTTGTTTTTTTTGCGGGGGGGGGGGGGGGGGGGGGGGTAGATCAGCTTTAATATTGCAGATAGATTGTGGCTTCCATCAATGTAATTGTCTGCATCATTTCCAATCCCCCATTTAAAAAAATTACATATATACACTACCAGTCAAAAGTTTGGACACACCTACTCATTCAAGGGTTTTTCTTTATTTTTACTATTTTTTACATTATAGAGTAATAGTGAAGACATCAAAACGATGAAATAACACATATGGAATCATTTAGTAACCAAAAAAGTGTTAAACAAATCAAAATATATTTTATATTTGCGATTCTTCAAATAGCCACCCTTTGCCTTACATTTACATTACATTTTAGTCATTTAGCAGACGCTCTTATCCAGAGCGACTTACAGTTAGTGAGTGCATACATTATTATTATTTTTATTTGTTTTCATACTGGCCCCCCGTGGGAATCAAACCCACAACCCTGGCATTGCAAACGCCATGCTCTACCAACTGAGCTACATCCCTGCCGGCCATTCCCTCCCATACCCTGGACGATGCTGGGCTAATTGTGCGCCGCCCCATGGGTCACCCGGTCGCGGCCGGCTACGACAGAGCCTGGATTCAAACCAGGATCTCTAGTGGCACAGCTAGCACTGCAATGCAGTGCCTTAGACCGCTGCGCCCTCGGGAGCCTTGATGACAGCTTTGCACACTCTTGGCATTCTCTCAACCAGCTTCATGAGGTAGTCACCTGGAATGCATTTCAATTAATAGGTGTCCCTTCTTAAAATTGTATTTGTGGAATTAGCCAATCAGTTGTGTTGTGACAAGGTAGGGGGGATAAACAGAAGATAGCCCTATTTGGTAAAATACCAAGTCCATATTATGGCTAGAACAGGTCAAATAAGCAAAGAGAAATGACAGTCCATCATTACTTGAAGACATGAAGGTCAATCAATCCGGAAATTGTCAAGAACTTTTAAAGTTTCTTCAAGTGCAGTCGCAAAAACCATCAGGTGCTATGATGAAACTGGCTCTCATGAGGACCACCACAGGAATGGAAGACCCAGTTACCTCTGCTGCAGAAGATAAGTTCATTAGAGTTACCAGCCTCAGAAATTGCAGCCCAAATAAATGCTTCACAGAGTTCAAGTCACAGACATCTCAACATCAACTATTCAGAGGTGACTGTGTGAATCAGGCCTTCATGGTTGAATTGCTGCAAATAAAGCACTACTAAAGGACACCCATAAGAAGAAGAGACCTGCTTGGGCCAAGAAACATGAGCAATGGACATTATTCCGGTGGACATTTGTCCTTTGGTCTGGAGTCCAAATTTGAGATTTTGGGTTCCAACCACTGTGTCTTTGTGAGACGCAGAGTAGGTGAACGGATGATCTCCGCATCTGTGGTTCCCACCATGAAGAATGGAGGAGGAGGTGTGATGGTGTGGGGGTGCTTTGCTGGTGACACTGTCTGTGATTTATTTAGAATTCAAGGCACACTTAACCAGCATGGCTACCACAGCATTCTGCAGCGATAGACCATTCCATCTGGTTTGGGCTTAGTGGGACTATCATTTGTTTTTTAACAGGACAATGACCCAACACACCTCCAGGCTGTGTAAGTGCTATTTTACCAAGAAGGAGAGTGATGGAGTGCTGCATCTGTAGCTCAGCTGGTAGAGCACGGCGCTTGTAACGCCAAGGTAGTGGGTTCGATCCCCGGGACCACACGTACACAAAAAAATGTATGCACGCATGACTGTAAGTCGCTTTGGATAAAAGCGTCTGCTAAATGGCATATTATATTATTATTATTATTATGACCTGGCCTCCACAATCACCCGACCTCAACCCAATTGAGATGGTTTGGGATGAGTCGGACGGCAGACTGAAGGAAAAGCAGCCAACAAGTGCTAAGCATATGTGGGATCTCCTTCAAGACTGTTGGAAAAGCATTCCTCATGAAGCTGGTTGAGAAAATGTCAAGTGTGCAAAGCTGTCATCAAGGCAAAGGGTGGCTACTTTGAAGAATCTCAAATATAAAATATATTTTGATTTGTTTAACAATTTTTTGGTTACTACATGATTTTGATGTCTTCACTATTATTCTACAATGTAGAAATGAGTAAAAATAAAGAAAAACACTTGAATGGTGTGTCCAAACTTTTGACTGGTACAGTATATACAGTGCCTTTGGAAAGGCCCCTTGACTTTTTCCACATTTTGTTACGTTACAGCCTTATTCTAAAATTGATTAATTGTTTTTTTTCCCCCTCATCAATCTACACACGATACCCCATAATGACAAAGCAAAAACAGTTTTTTAAAAAATGTTTGCCAATTTATTAACAAAAAAAACTGAAATATCACATATACATAAGTATTCAGACCCTTTACTCAGTACTTTGTTGAAGCACCTTTGGCAGCAATTACAGCATCAAGTCTTCTTGGATATGACGCTACAAGCTTGGCACACCTGTATTTGGGGAGATTCTCCCATTATTTTCTGCAGATCCTCTCAAGCTCTGTCAGGTTGGATGGGGAGCATTGCTGAACAGCTATTTTCAGGTCTCTCCAGAGATGTTCGATCAGGTTCAAGTCCAGGCTCTGGCTGAGCCACTCAAAGACATTTAGAGACTTGTCCCGAAGCCACTCCTGCATTGTCTTGGCTGTGTGCTTAGGGTCGTTGTCCTGTTGGAAGGTGAACCTTCGCTCTGGAGCAGGTTTTCATCAAGGATCTCTCTGTACTTTGCTCCGTTCATCTTTGCCTCGATCCTGACTAGTCTCCCAGTCCCTGCCGCTGAAAAACATCCCTACAGCATGATGCTGCCACCACCATGTTTCACCGTAGGGATGGTGCCAGGTTTCCTCCAGATGTGACGCTTGGCATTCAGGCCAAAGAGTTCAATCTTGGTTTCATCAGACCAGATAATCTTCTTTCTCATGGTCTGAGAGTCTTTAGGTCCCTTTTGGCAAACTCCAAGCGGGCTTTCATGTGCCTTTTACTGAGGAGTGGCTTCCGTCTGGCCACTCTACCATAAAGGCCTGATTGGTAGAGTGCTACAGAGATGGTTGTCCTTCTGGAAGGTGCTCTCTACCGATCTCCACAGAGGAATTCTAGAGCTCTGTCAGAGTGACCATCAGGTTCTTGGTCACCTCCCTGACCAAGGCCCTACTCCCCCAATTGCTCAGTTTGGCCAGGCGACCAGATCTAGGAAGAGTCTTGGTGGTTCCAAACATCTTCCATTTAAGAATGATGGAGGCCACTGTGTTCTTGGGGACTTTCAATGCTGCAGTGATTTTTTGGTACCCTTCCCCAGATCTGTGCCTCAACAGAATCCTGTCTCGGATCTCTACGGACAATTCCTTCGACCTCATGGCTTGGTTTTTGCTCTGACATGCACTGTCAACTGTGGGACCTTATATAGACAGGTGTGTGCCTTTCCAAATCATGTCCAATCAATTGAATTTACCACAGGCGGACTCCAATCAAGTTGTAGAAACATCTCAAGGATGATCAATGGAAACAGTACCTGCACCTGAGCTCAATTTCGAGTCTCATAGCAAAGGGGCTGAATACTTATGTAAATAAGGTATTTCTGTTTTTAATTTTTAATAAATTAGCAAAAATGTAATTATGTCATTATGGGGTATTGTGTGTAGATTGCTGAGGAAATTGTTTTATTTAATCAATTTTAGAATAAGACTGCAACGTAACAAAATGTGGAAAAAGTCAAGGGGTCTGAATTCTTTCTGAAGGCAATGTATATATATATATATATATATATATATTTTTTTTTTTTTCCCCTAACCCTACCACCCCTCCCCTAATTGGAGTAAACTAATGGACAACAACTCTTAGGCTTCTACTTCCATCTTATACGTACTATATACATTTTACGGACACAGTATAGTTTACAATAGTTATCTTTTGTTTTTTTTTAGTCCCATCCTTCAGCTCCACTCAACCCCCCCCCCCCCCCCCCATCTATCTCTGAACACCATCCAGTTTTGATTTCTATTTGCCATATATTTTTCAACTGTACTGTGATGTTTCACAAAAGTTCTGAACCTTTCTGTTCTTATGGCTTTTTATGAGAGTTACAAAATAACTTCTGCAAAAATGCCTGTAAATTAGAATAAGTTGTTTTCAGTTACACATAGAAGTTGTAGATTCTATTAACCTTCTACCTTCTTAGCTGTCTGCCGACCGGACTGCAAGAACCATGGGAAGTGTGTCAGGCCAAATGTGTGTGTCTGTCCCGTGGGCTACAGCGGACCAACATGTGAGGAAGGTAAACATATCATCCCACACATATTTGAACTCTAACTATGTACTGTATATCCTGGCCCCAAATCGGTTTGTGCTATCTTGCCAACTCATTGTCACTCATTGTGTGGCTTGACAATGATGTAATAGGAGTTGGCAAGATAGCACAAACAGATCTGGGTCAAGGCTATATGTTCTCCATTGTACATATTGTACTGTAAATATTCTCATTTTCTTACTGGATGCTCTGTACACCTCTTGGTTGCTGTGTTTGTAGCTAACTGTGAGCCGTCTTGCCAGCATGGCGGAACCTGTCTGGCCAGGAATCTCTGCACCTGTCCTTACGGTTACGTTGGACCAAGATGTGAAATCAGTGAGAGCTCATTCAATCCATTTTATCCTTTCTGGCATATACTGTATCATGTTTCCCTACAATTATCTGCTTGCCTAAAAAAAACGGAATGTGTGTATAGGGGTTAGGATTTGTCATGTGTAACTGTGTCTGTGTGTGTCTCTGTTCAGTGGTGTGCAACAGGCACTGTGAAAACGGAGGGGAGTGTATTTCTCCCGATGTGTGTAAGTGCAAGTCTGGCTGGTACGGACCAACATGTAACTCAGGTAACTCCAATCAACACCACATGTTTCTACTTAGAAGCCCATGCCGAATATATCTCTTTTTGACAACAGTATGTTTAGCTATGGGCTAAATATTCCATTGTATTCATCTCCAGCTGTCTGCAATCCAGTGTGTTTGAATGGTGGGACTTGTATCAAACCCAACATCTGCACCTGTCCCAGTGGCTTCTATGGCTCCCAATGTCAGATTGGTAAGAATAGGTGTCATATTGACAATCAATAACCTCAATTGATTATGAGACATTCTACTGTTCTCCTAATAGTGTTTTTTTTTGTTTTTTTTTGTTTTTTGTGATTGATCCGTCAATTTGCACAGAAGTCTATTGCATGGTGGTACTTTGGTTTAGTGAGATATTACTGTAGGTGTATCACTGTGTGTGTTGCGCCCTCCAGCTGTGTGCAGCCCTCCCTGTAAGAACGGAGGTCAGTGTATGAGGAACAACGTGTGCTCCTGCCCCGAGGGCTACACAGGGAAGAGGTGTCAGAAGAGTAAGTGCCACTGCCACCCAACACAACCAGACACCCCACATCACTGTCTATGCATGCAGTATTAAATGGTTCTAGGCCCTATACCAACGTAAATACATGTGATAGAACCTAATTGTAATAACCCTGTAGCGAGCTAGTAAGTACATGCAGTTATGTTAATTGAGCCAAAAATGCATGTTGCGTTGTGTCTTTCAGGTGTGTGTGACCCCATGTGCATGAACAAGGGGAAGTGTGTGGGGCCCAACTCCTGCTCCTGTGCCTCTGGGTGGAGGGGGAAGAGGTGTAACATTCGTGAGTGAGAACATAATGTACAACCACTGTTAACCTGAACCTGTCCTCATGTAAACATGCCTTGACAATGCTAAACATCTCTATGTGTGTGTGTGTATTTAGCCGTGTGCCTGCAGAAGTGTAAGAACGGTGGTGAGTGTGTGGGACCCAACACCTGCCATTGTCCCACGGGATGGGAAGGCCTGCAGTGTCAGTCCGGTGAGTCCTATTGCTGCCAAGTTTCAATACATAGATATATACTTTTATCCTGTACTTATATTGAGTTCTATACTGTCCTCCATCTGCCTGACGCACAGCCATCTGTAAGCAGAGATGTCTCAATGGGGGAAGGTGTGTCCTGCCCAACTTCTGCCACTGCCGCAACGGGTACACTGGCGTCACCTGTGGGTTAAAGGTGAGCATTGGGTCACAGTTGGATGTTTATTAACAGTTGTTTTTTTTTGGGGGGGGGGAGATTGTGTACTGTAAAACCTCTTTGCTATTTTGTAGGCCCCTCTTGCATAAGGGAAATTACTGAAGATGCAGAAGTTTTACAAAATACACAGCGCAACAGAAGAGAAGAGTCCTTATTAGGCAGTCTGTGATCATGGAGTGTGTGTGCTTGTATATGTGTGTGTGTGTGTGTGTGTTTGTGTGTGTGCTTGTGTGTGTGTGTGTGTGTTCGTGCGTGTTATTGTGTGTGTGTGCGTGTGCATGTGTGTGTATCTTTGTACATTAACAGGGACTGGATATATTGCACGTATCTAATTGTCCCTGTTTTGTTGCTACCTCAATGCTCAAGGTAGCACATTAATATAAAGCCCTAGCATAAGAAATGCATAACATATTAATTAACAATGCATTATACTGTCTTAAACACTGCATATCCATTCAGAATCGTGTTGATATCTCAAAAGCTACGTTTACACAGGCAGCCCAAGTCTGATATTTTCCCACTAATTGGTGTTTTGACCAATCAGATCAGCTGTTTTGACAATAATTGGGCAAAAGATCAGAAATGTGCTGCCTGTGTAAACGCAGCCAAACTATGTAATCTAACATAGACATTCATTCATGTATTTTAATGCATACAAATGTGTTTTATAGTCCTTATCCTAGGCTTTTATACAAAAGTGTTACTGCACACAGTATTACGTTAGAGTAAGAGAAGAGAATCCGATGAAAAACTAGTTGATGGTTTATTGAAGAACAATCTAGATTTATAAGATATTAATACCCACTTTTCTATTTGTTTTGTTGTTCCTTGTTATTCATTTGACCAAAGTTTTTTCCGCTCTGGTTTATTGTGGTACTGAAAGTGTATTTTTGCCTAAACTGTTGTGCACTGTTGTTTTACACTTAATATGTATGGAGAAATAATACTATTCTTCTTTATGCATCACACCTGCCTTGGAAATGTTATTAGCTTGTTTGATTTTTAGGTCCACTTGTCTGCAATTGTTTTGTAACTGTTGACGAGATCTGTTATAAGTATCAATTCAGATATACTTGATTACTTTTGTACATTATACTGTACATACACTACCAGTCCAAATTTGGACACACCTACTCATTCCAGGGTTTTTCTTTATTTTTACTATTTTCTACATTGTAGAAAGAGTGTGCAAAGCTGTCATCAAGGCAAAGGGTGGCTATTTGAAGAATCTCAAATATAAAATATATTTTGATTTGTTTAACACTTTTTTGGTTACTACATGATTCCATATGTGTTATTTCATAGTTTTGATGTCTTCACTATTATTCTACAATGTAAAAAATTGTGAAAATAAAGAAAATCCCTTGAATTAGTAGGTGTGTCCAAATTTTTGACTGGTACTGTAGGTCAAAACATTCATTATTTTAACACTTAAACCTCATTGTTGTAAATCACGCATATGGAAACAAAATAAAAAGTGATTGTGTAATTTGCTGTAAGTAACATGTTGACTGGTTCAAATACAATACAGTAGGGGCTGGACATACACTTTTGTAACAGTTTAGTTATACTATTAATTAGCTACAGTATATTGTTAGTAAAAGCAGTTCGCTAAGTGTTGTTTTACTGTAAATCATCTGACTGCATGATAAGAAATGATTTCAAAAGAAAATAACAATAAACCTTGTATCCACTTTTTATTCATTATATAGCACAAACACAAAATTGTATAGTAGATATTAAGTTAACAGTCAAATGTTATCGTTAACACAAAAATCTGTGGTTCTTTAAAAAAACATTTACAAAAGGCTGAGAGACAATATCTAAAGCACCGGATTTGGAATGAATACGGTTGTACATGGCCTCTGACTGGTCCTCTTTGACCTCTGACCCCCTATAGGGTTAAAACACCTTCTTCCTCTCCTCACAGCGTGGTCCAGAGTAAGGAGGGCGACAGCGGCACGTATCGGGAGACACACACTTGCCTCCATTCAGACAGGGCTGGTGACACACAGCTGCAAGATAGAGAGAGAGGGGAAAGAGACAGAGGGAGGGGGAAATAAGAAAAATAGATGTTACATTAAGAAAGAAAGGAAGGAGGGCTCATTATGTACTCTGGTGGCCTCTTCACATCTGGGGAAAGACCACTCTGAGAACAAAATCTCAAAACAGTCATTTTCAACAGATATCTCACATTGACAGGTTTCTCACTTTCTCACACACTTCTGTTTATAATTTCTTAATTTGCTGACAGTCTGATTTATACTTGTTATTCTTTAGCATGCCTGATTAACTTCTCTGCCATCTATTGTTTGACCCAAGTGTGTCAGTGTGTTACAAAGTAACACACTTGACACACATCCAGAACAGATTAGTGATTAGGCTCCAGTTACGGGTTATACATTTATTTGGCCTGTTGCCTGTATCTGTGTAAGTGTGTCTGCTAGTGTGTGCATAATGTACCGTGTTTGTGTGTCTGTTGGGATGAGAGTAAGAAAGTGCATGTCTGAAAATGTGTATACTGTATGTTGGTTGTGTGCCAAATCTGTGAGAGTTTATGAGAGTGAACTGTGTGTATATGTGTCTCAAATTTTACATTACATTTTAGTCATTTAGCAGACGTTCTTATCCAGAGCGACTTACAGTTAGTGCATTCGTCTTAAGATCTCACTCACCAGTGTGGCAGGCTCCACCCAGCCAGCCCTCTGGACAGCTGCAGATTCCTGGGGCCACACAGCTGCCCCCGTTCCTGCACCCCTGGGGACAGATCGCTGGGGAAACATCGCAACAATGCATTCTCAACATTCTGGGAACCAATAAATCAAAACCTTTGGCCATGTGAAGCGTTTTCTTTGTCCCATTCGAGCGTAATTAAATAAACTATTTTGTATTGTTTTAGTACGTGTGAAGGTATCTTGGCATTGCAATGAAGTTGTCAGAGGGTTCCGGAGAGGATTTATATGCTACTGTTGATTAATAGGCCAGCTGAGCAACCAGTCTCACTGCTGGTTTCACCTCTGTGTGGATTAGGCTAATTAGGATGTAAACAAACCCTCTTGGCATTTGGAGCCGGTCCAGCTGGAGGGACAGATGCACTTGGCCACTCCGTTCACAGCGATGCAGTCGCCACCGTTCCAGCATCCACTATCACATTTCACTGGAAAAGACAGACATAAAATCAAATCATCCACTTACCTCCCCATGTCCATGTTCATAACCTTTTACTATAGGACTAAGTCTTAACTCCCCACCCTTGTCCAACCACACTCTCTAAATAAAACATATTAGGTTACTTGTACTAGCCTCCTGTAGTTACCAATACATAGATATTATTACAATATTTACTCAGATTTTTAACATTAACCAAGCACCAACATACTGTATATCTAAAAGGTTAACAGAATTAGATAAGTACCTTTATGACAATATTTTCCTCCAAATCCAGAAGGACATCTGCATTTCCCAGGGCGAAGGCACTCTCCTCCATTCTTACATTTGGGATAGCAGTTAGCTGTTCAAAACAACAGGCAATATATTCATCAGCACTCATCCAGTAAGTCATGCAAATTTTACATACATGTTGTGATGAAAAAATATATGATATACATATTTCATATATTCTTCAATGCATCACTTTTCTTTTCTAGTTTGGCTATTTTGTTTTCTGTCTCCTTTCTAGGCAAATATAAATTGTAACATCACCATACTGGCAGGTATCTCCCTCATAGCCGCGAGAGCAGAAGCAGGTGTTGTTTCGGATGCAGATGCCAGCATGTTGGCACGGAGGGTCGCACGTCGCTTTGAGGTCAAAAACAAACGGCACCGCCACCCCTCGCGGAGCGTCGGAGCGCGCTAAGCAGATGCCTACAAACGCAACCAAGCAGGCCAGCAGCGCGAGGTCCATCTTTATCGACGCGGGAAAGCAGCAGCGAGCGAGCCCCATCCTCTTCACTTCGTGAACAATGGGAACTGGGATTGAAACGAGGTTCTTCGAGCATGGACTTCCTCAAGGCTTCTCTCCACGTCGCCCCCACTTATGCACAGAGAAACTACAGCAGAGGTTAGTCAGTCGAGAGAAAGGGTATAGAGAGGACGGGACCTATGTGAAGCTAGCCACAATATCGATGAACAACAATAGTGGAATTTGCGGCTAGGCTTCAAAATAAAAGTTCCTCACTGAAAGTGACGCAAACGGATACAAATAGTGCCTTTCATGACATATTTGGACCCGCTAATTCTAAACAAGGTTGGATTGTTGTTATATAACTTTCAAATCGATACAATAATTAATTAATTTGACAATATGCAATAAAACTGTTGAAATCCGACTGTAGATGTATGTACACTACATGGTCAAAAGTATGTGGACAACTACTCTTCGAACATCTCATTACATTAATTAATATTAATATGGAGTTGGTTCCCCCTTTGCTGCTATAACAGCCTCCACTCGTCTGGGAAGGCTTTCCACTAGATGTTGGAACATTACTGCATGGACTTGCTTCCATTCAGCCACAAGAGCATTAGTGAGGTCAGGCACTGATGTTGGGCGATTAGGCCTGGCTCGCAGTTGGCGTTCCAATTCATCCCAAAGGTGTTCGATGGGGTTGAGGTCAGGGCTCTGTTCAGGCCAGTCAAGTTCTTCCACAATGATCTCAACAAACCATTTCTGTATTGACCTCGCTTTGTGCAAGGGGTCATTGTCATGCTGAAACAGGAAAGGGCCTTCCCCAAACTGTTGCCACAAAGTTGGAAGCACAGAATCGTCTAGAATGTCATTGTATGCTGTAGCGTTAAGATTTCCCTTCACTGGAACTAAGGTGCCAAGCCCGTCCCATGAAAAACAGCCCCAGACCATTATTCCTCCTCCACCAAACTTTACAGTTGGCACTTTGTATTCGGGTAGTCCGACGAACAAATCTGGGTTTGGCAGATGCCAATTTGACGAACTGACTTGTTGGAAAGGTGGCATCCTATGACGGTGCCACATTGAAAGTCACTGAGCTCTTCAGTACTGGCCATGCTACTGCCAATGTTTGTCTATGGAGATTACATGGCGGTGTGCTCAATTTTATACACCTGTCAGCAACGGGTGTTGCTGAAATAGCCGAATCCACTAATTTGAAGGGGTGTCCACATACCTTTCGCATATATGCACTGTATGGCCTTACCTATGGTGTGCACCTATGAAATGAGATACATGTATCTGCCTACTCAGTGACACCCACAGAACAAAACTGTGTAGAGCTTACACAAATATTAGCGTCATGACAACAACCTCTCCCTCAACAGCAAGACAAAGGAGCTGATCGTGGACTACAGGAAACGGAGGGGCAAGCACGCACCCATCCACATCGATGAGGCTGTAGTGGAGCGGGTTGAGAGCTTCAAGTTCCTCTGCGTCCACATCACTAAGGAATTAACATGGTCCACACACACCCACAAAGATGTGAAGAGGGCACGACAGCGCCTCTTCCCCCTTAGGAGGCTGAAAAGATTTGGCATGGGCCCTCAGATCCTCAAAAAGTTCTACAACTGCACCATTGAGAGAATCTTGACTGGCTGCATCACCGCTTGCTACGTCAACTGCAAGGCACCTGACCGCAAGACACTACACAGGGTGGTGAGTACGGCCCAGTACATCACTGGGGCCGAGTTCCCTGCCATTCAGGACCTCTATACCAGGTGGTGTCAGGAGAAGGCCCAAAGAATTGTTAAAGACTCCAGCCACCCAAGCCATAGACTGTTCTTTCTGCTACCGCATGGCAAGCGGTAAGTCTGGAACATTTTACATTTACATTTTAGTAATTTAGCCGATGCTCATATCCAGAGTGACTTACAGTTAGTGCATTAATCTTAAGATAGCTAGGTGGGACAACAACATATCACCGTCATAGTACATTTCTCCTCAGTAAATTAGCTATCAGCAAAGCTGGGGGAGGGGGGGGTGCAAGGGGGGGGTGCTGTGGGATTATTTAAGATACTCTTCGAAGAGGTAGGGTTTCAGATGTTTTCGGAAGATGGGCAGGGACTGCTATCCTAGCTTCAGGGGGAAGCTGGTTCCACCATTGGGGTGCCAGGACAGAGAAGAGCTTGGACTGGGCTGAGCGGGAGCTGCCCTCCCATAGGGGTGGGAGGGCCAAGAGACCAGAGGTGGCAGAACGGAGTACTTGGGTTGGGGTGTAGGGTTTGAGCATAGCCTAAAGGTAGGGAGGGGCAGTTCCTCTTGCTGCTCCGTAGGCAAGTACCATAGTCTTTTAGTGGATGCGATCTTCGACTGGAAGCCAGTGGGGTGTGCAGAGGAGCAGTGTGTCATGGGAGGACTTGGGAAAGTTGAACACCAGGTGGGCTGCAGCGTTCTGGATAAGTTGCAGGGGTTTGATGGCAAAAGCGGGGAGCCCAGCCAACAGCAAGTTGCAGTAGTCCAGACGGGAGACGAAAAGTGCCTGGATTAGGACCTGCGCCGCTTCCTGTGTGAGGTAGGATCGTACTCTACGGATGTTGTTGAGCATGATCCTGCAGGAGCGTGTCACTGCTTTGATGTTTGCAGAGAAGGACAGGGTGTTGTCCAGGGTCATGCTAAGGTTCTTTGGAGGGGGACACCATGGAGTTGTCAACCGTGATGGAGAAGTCTTGGAGCGGGCAGGCCTTCCCCTGGAGGAAGAGCAGCTCTGTCTTGTCAAGGTGGAGCTTGAGGTAGTTGACCGACATCCAAGCTGAGATATCTGCCAGGCACGCAGAGATATGTGTCGCCACCTGGTTGTCAGAAGGGGAGAAGGATAAAGATAGTTGTGTCATCCACATAGCAATGATAGGAGAGACCATGTGAGGATATGACAGAGCCGAGTGACTTGGTATATATAGAGAAGAGGAGAGGGCCTAGAACCGAGCCCTGGAGGACACCAGTAGTGAGAATATGTGGTGCAGACACAGATCCTCTTCACGTCACCTGGTAGGAGTGTCCTGCCAGGTAGGATGCAATCAAAAAGTGTGCAGAGCCTGAGATGCCCAGCCCTGAGAGGGTGGAGAGGAGGACCCTGAACAGCTTCTACCCCCAAGCCATAAGACTGCTAAACAAGACTACTAAATAGCTAATCAAATGGCTACCCACTGCTGCTACTGTCTGTTATCTATACTGTTGCCTAGTCACTTTACAGTAACCCTATCTATATATACATAGCTACCTCAATTACCTCGTACCCCTGCACATCAACTCGGTACTGGTACTCCCTGTATATAGCCATGTTATTTTTACTCGTCATTGTTATTGTTATTCACTCTGTATTTATTCCTTGTGTCACTACTTCTATTTTTTATTGTATCTTGTATCTTTAACTCTGCATTTCACTGTTTGTCTACACCTGTTGTTTATGTGACAAATAACATTTGATTAGATTTTATTATATATATGTAAACTCTACAGTTGTAATATGTGGGTGTCACTGAGTATGCTGATACCCAATTTCATGGGCGCACACTCCATAGTTAAGGCTGTACAGTCCAATATGAATGAATGTTCAATACGCACAATAGTTTGACTGAGGAGGTGATTTGCCACAATCAAAGTCCTGCAATAAGACGCTAATATTTTTGATTCCAACACCATCATCAAGTTTGCTGACGACACGACGGTAGCAAGACTGATAACCAATGACGAAAATGTTTTTAAAAGGTATAATCTTCGTAAATTATATCATAGGTAGGACTGGTGGATCGCACATGCAGCTAACAAAAACATATGGAAATGTCTGCTCTACCCAAAATTACAACCAAATAATTGCAGCTTTACCACAAAAATGGAAGAGGAAAGTGGAAGGGGGAAAAAGTAAGGAACTTGTCTGTCGGCCTTGCATTAAAGAACATAATTGGTTAAAGAAAATTGTGATAAATAAAAAAGTATACCAGTTTCATTTAAGGACCTATTGCAAAATAGTTGGGAAGAGATTTCTGACGTAACGATTCCATGGCATAGTGTTTATGAACTGATGCGCGAAACGACGCCGGATTCAAAACGTATAATTTTTCAATTTCAATTATTATATAAAATTCTTGCTACCAATAGAATGTTATTTATATGGGGGATACAATCTTCCCAGCTCTGCAGATTTTGCTGTGAAGAGACAGAATCATTAGATCATTTGTTTTGGTACTGTCCATTTGTAGCTTGTTTTTGGACACAGGTCCAGGAATGGCTAAAGGATTGCAATACTTACCTGGAGCTAACCCTGCAGATAGCACTACTGGGTGATCTGAAAAGTCATAGTCAATCGATCAATAATATAATAATACTTTTAGCAACAACAACAAATATTTTCAATTGCAATCTGTAGAAACAATGAGAATAGAAGGGTTCAGAACTTTTGTAAAACATCACAGTACAGTTGAAAAATATATGGCAAATAGAAATCCTATATGGATGGTGTTAAGAGATAGATGGGTGGTGTTGAATGGAGTTGAAGGATGGGACTAATAACAACTAACAACAACTAATAACAACAAGATAACTAATGTAAAGCATACTATATCCATAATAAGTATATAGGTTATAGGTTGAGAGCTTTTGTGAAAGAGCACAGTTAGAAAGATATGGCATATAGAAGCAAACCGGATGGACATCATAAAAATGATTGGAGAGGTTGAGGGTAGAGGAAGTTCATGAGTAAAAACAAACAAAATATAATTATTGTAAAATTGACTGTGTCCATAAAATGTATATAGTATGTATAAGCTGGAAGTAGAGGCCTAAGCATTGTTGTTCACTAGTTTACTCCAATTAGGGAAGGGGTGGTGGGGTTGGAAAGTAATAAATGGAAATATATATTTTTTAAAAGATATTATATGTATATATATATATATATATATGTATTTATATGTATGTGTATGTATATATATATATATATATATATATATATATATATATATATATATATATACAGTGGGGGGAAAAAGTATTTAGTCAGCCACCAATTGTGCAAGTTCTCCCACTTAAAAAGATGAGAGAGGCCTGTAATTTTCATCACAGGTACACGCAACTATGACAGACAAAAATGAGAAAAAAAATCCAGAAAATCACATTGTAGGATTTTTTATGAATTTATTTGCAAATTATGGTGGAAAATAAGTATTTGGTCAATAACAAAAGTTTCTCAATACTTTGTTATATACCCTTTGTTGGCAATGACACAGGTCAAACGTTTTCTGTAAGTCTTCACAAGGTTTTCACACATTGTTGCTGGTATTTTGGCCCATTCCTCCATGCAGATCTCCTCTAGAGCAGTGATGTTTTGGGGCTGTCGCTGGGCAACACAGACTTTCAACTCCCTCCAAAGATTTTCTATGGGGTTGAGATCTGGAGACTGGCTAGGCCACTCCAGGACCTTGAAATGCTTCTTACGAAGCCACTCCTTCGTTGCCCGGGCGGTGTGTTTGGGATCATTGTCATGCTGAAAGACCCAGCCACGTTTCATCTTCAATGCCCTTGCTGATGGAAGGAGGTTTTCACTCGAAATCTCACGATACATGGCCCCATTCATTCTTTCCTTTACACGGATCAGTCGTCCTGGTCCCTTTGCAGAAAAACAGCCCCAAAGCATGATGTTTCCACCCCCATGCTTCACAGTAGGTATGGTGTTCTTTGGATGCAACTCAGTATTCTTTGTCCTCCAAACACGACGAGTTGAGTTTTACCAAAAAGTTCTATTTTGGTTTCATCTGACCATATGACATTCTCCCAATCCTCTTCTGGATCATCCAAATGCACTCTAGCAAACTTCAGACGGGCCTGGACATGTACTGGCTTAAGCAGGGGGACACGTCTGGCACTGCAGGATTTGAGTCCCTGGCGGCGTAGTGTGTTACTGATGGTAGGCTTTGTTACTTTGGTCCCAGCTCTCTGCAGGTCATTCACTAGGTCCCCCCGTGTGGTTCTGGGATTTTTGCTCACCGTTCTTGTGATCATTTTGACCCCACGGGGTGAGATCTTGCGTGGAGCCCCAGATCGAGGGAGATTATCAGTGGTCTTGTATGTCTTCCATTTCCTAATATTTGCTCCCACAGTTGATTTCTTCAAACCAAGCTGCTTACCTATTGCAGATTCAGTCTTCCCAGCCTGGTGCAGGTCTACAATTTTGTTTCTGGTGTCCTTTGACAGCTCTTTGGTCTTGGCCATAGTAGAGTTTGGAGTGTGACTGTTTGAGGTTGTGGACAGGTGTCTTTTATACTGATAACAAGTTCAAACAGGTGCCATTAATACAGGTAACGAGTGGAGGACAGAGGAGCCTCTTAAAGAAGAAGTTACAGGTCTGTGAGAGCCAGAAATCTTGCTTGTTTGTAGGTGACCAAATACTTATTTTCCACCATAATTTGCAAATAAATTCATTAAAAATCCTACAATGTGATTTTCTGGAAAAAAAAATCTCAATTTGTCTATCATAGTTGACATGTACCTATGATGAAAATTACAGGCCTCTCTCATCTTTTTAAGTGGGAGAACTTGCACAATTGGTGGCTGACTAAATACCTTTTTCCCCCACTGTATATATATATATATATATATATATATATATATATATATATATATATATATATATATATTGCGAGAAAAAAAAACATATGGGGGATTGGAAGTGATGCAGACAATTACATTGATGGAAGTTACAATCTATCTGCAATATTAAAACTGATCTACCCCCTACATTTTTTAAATATATATTTTTTTTAATTAAATGACGATAAGAGCTCTGACGTTAATATTTGTGTAAACTGTACCGAGTTGTAATCTGTGGGTGTCACTGAATAGGAGACACCATTTCATGGGTGCACAGACACTGCACACTCCATAGGTAAGGCTGTACAGTGCATATACTGTATGTATGCCCCAAATGCAATTATGCAGTCTAATACATCCACAGTGGGATTTCAACAGTTTTTTACTGTTTATTGACAAATTAATGAATTATTGTGTTTTATGAATTATTTTTGAGTTATCGAGTCCAAATATGGAATAATTCCAGTATTTGTATCCGTTTGCGTCACTTTCAAAGTGGGACTTTTATTTTAAAGGCAACTCGCAAATTCCATTATTGTGGCTAATAGTTATTGTGGCCAGCTTCACATCGGTGAGGACAGGGTGGGATTGGGGAGTTTGAAGGTGGTCTCCATTTCCTCTCGGTCTCTCTGGGTTAATTGGTTCTGCAGAGAGGAAGGCCTGCCATTCAAAGTGAAGACTTGTTGATTTAGAGAATTGAGAAAGCCTGAACATTTACAACTTATTTACCATTGCACTAATCTCTTGTGAATGGGCAGCTGACATATTACTTGAGACTTTAGTTCTGGATTAATAATAATAATAATAATAATATGCCATTTAGCAGACGCTTTTATCCAAAGCGACTTACAGTCATGCGTGCATACATTTTTTTTTTGTGTATGGGTGGTCCCGGGGATCGAACCCACTACCTTGGCGTTACAAGCGCCGTGCTCTACCAGTTGAGCTACAGAGGACCACATTAACCGAAATTACCATTGCACAGAAGTCACTCACTGTTTTGAAGTGATTTATTGACAGCTGTCTCTGAACCCTGTCAGGACTTTTCCAGCTAATGTGAAAGGTCAACAAGGGACTTCCTTGATGTTAGAGAAACCCAATAGTGGTCCTTTTCCAGTTCACACAAACATTTGAATACTTATAGCTACTATGTCACGTGTTCATAGTCTGGGTACCAGCCTTTTTAGCTTACATTCCACTCCTTGACACTCCTGTCAGTTGCCTACGTCAACAGCCAGGGTTTCATTAAATAGACCTAGGCATTATACTTTTTTATTGCACATTTCATTAAACTGATGCATTTGGTGATCAACTTCAGTTCATTGGCACAAAATGTGCATCCACCCTCTGAATGGCACACATACACAATACTTGTCTCAATTGTCTCAAGGCTTAAACATCCTTCTTTAACTTGTCTCCGCCCCTTCATCTACACTGATTGAAGTGGATTTAACAAGTCATTCATTCAATCAATAAGGGATCATAGCTTTCACCTGGATTCACCTGGTCAGTCTATGTCATGGATAGAGCAGGTGTTCCTAATGTTTTGTACACTCAATGTAGTTTGTCCACTTATTTTGAGCAATTAAAACATATATTAGACAAAGAAGCACCTTGCTCTTGCTTGCTGGATATAAAATATGCTATAGTGTTCACAGTGGTGGGGAAGGTTCTCTGGTGTGATGTGATCACATTGGCTGGTGGTAAGAAAGCAATGAACGGGAATGCTCTGTTCTCCCCGCGCCCAATGTTTATGTTTACAATTAAATGTATTACGTCAGAATGTTGAATGTTAGAATGTTTCCAATCAATTGTATGAATGTCGATTTTTTTTAAACTGATCTAATTTGCATAAACATTGTGATTGGATAGCTGTGATGGTTATCGAATCAGGATCAAATCCTCTGATCTCCTCGAGCTCATTAATAATAGAATGTTAATATTTGAAGATTGCCGAAAGGCCAGTCTCTTTGGCAAACTACGAGTGGTAAGGAGTGGAATGTAATAGCTGAACAGAGACGGCAACCAGGCTAACTTGTTCACATGATAGACTTCAATAGAAGTTTACAAGTTATCAAGGCTTCATTATTACGTTCTATGCATGATGTGATGGTTATTAGTCAGAATATAGGCCCAATGTAGGCTATAGCCTGCTGAGTTTGAAGTAGGCCTACATCACAATGGTAGGTACACTCTTAGAAAAATCGGTTCCTCATAGGAGAACCCTTTTTGGTTCCAGGTAGAGCCCTCTGGGAAAAGGGTTCTACACGGAACGCAATAGGGTTATACATGGAACCAAAAAGGGTTATTCAAAGAGTTCTCCTATGGGGACAGCCGAAGTACTCTTTTAGGTTGTACTAGGCAACTCTATTTCTCCATCATGGAAGGGAGAACAGGCTAGTGGTAGAACATAAATGTTGAGTTGGATTTCTCTGTAATGGAAGTCCATCGACAGCGCACCTGGAAAAGTAATTTCCTTACATCTGGAAAAGGGAAAGTCTATATGATCTATGGGGAAGGAAATGACATTTACACAACCAAACTGGTCTAGTCTGCTCCCATTTCTAACTTCCTAGCCTACCTTTCACTGATACAGCTGAAGTCGGAAGTTTACATACACCTTAGCCAAATACATTTAAACTCAGTTTTTCACAATTCCTGACATTTAATCCTAGTAAAAATGCCCTGTCTTAGGTCAGTTAGGATCACCACTTTATTTTAAGAATGTGAAATGTCTGTCACGGATTCAGCCAAGGCTGCTCCTCCTCCTTGCTCAGGCAGGCTTCGGCGTTCGTCGTCGCCGGAGTACTAGCTGCTACCGATCTATGTTTCTGTGTTCTACTTGTCTTGTCTTTATTGTTCACACCTGGTTCCCATTAGGTATTGATTATTTCCCTATTTAACCCTCTGGCTCCCACTGTATTTTGTGCGTGTTTGTTCATGTTTGGTTGTCGTCTGGTGAGCGGGTTTGTTTCCTCCCTGCGTGGAGGTTATGTTATTTACGTTACCTACGAGTAAAGTACGTTTTCGAATAGCTCTGTGTCCTGCGCCTGACTTCGTCCTAACGCATCACACTGACACCCTGACAATGTCAGAATAATAGTAGAGAGAATGATTTATTTCAGCTTTTATTTCTTTCATCACATTCCCAGTGGGTCAGAAGTTTACATACAGTCAATTAGTATTTGGTAGCATTGCCTTTAAATTGTTTAACTTGGGTCAAACGTTTCGGGTAGCCTTCCACAAGCTTCCCACAATAAGTTGGGTGAATTTTGTCCCATTCCTCCTGACAGAGCTGGTGTAACTGAGTCAGGTTTGTAGGCCTCCCTGCTCGCACACGCTTTTTCAGTTCTGCCCACACATTTTCTATAGGATTGAGGTCAGGGCTTTGTGATGGCCACTCCAATACCTTGACTTTGTTGTCCTTAAGCCATTTTGCCACAACTTTGGAAGTATGCTTGGTGTCATTGTCCATTTGGAAGACCCATTTGCGACAAAGCTTTAACTTCCTGACTGATGTCTTGAGATGTTGCTTCAATATATCCACATAATTGTCCTTCCTCATGATGCAATCTATTTTGTGAAGTGCACCAGTCCCTCCGGCAGCAAAGCACCCCCACAGCATGATGCTGCCACCCCCGTGCTTCACGGTTGGGATGGTGTTCTTCGGCTTGCAAGCAACCCCCTTTTTCCTCCAAACATAACGATGGTCATTATGGCCAAACAGTTCTATTTTTGTTTCATCAGACCAGAGGACATTTCTCCAAAAAGTACGATCTTTGTCCCCATGTGCAGTTGCAAACCGTAGTCTGGCTTTTTTATGGTGGTTTTGGAGCAGTGGCTTCTTCCTTGCTGAGCGGCCTTTCAGGTTATGTCGATATAGGACTCGTTTTACTGTGGATATAGATACTTTTGTACCTGTTTCCTCCAGCATCTTCACAAGGTCCTTTGCTGTTGTTCTGGGATTGATTTGCACTTTTCGCATCAAAGTACGTTAATCTCTAGGAGACAGAACGCGTCTCCTTCCTGAGCGGTATGACGGCTGCGTGGTTCCATGGTGGTTATACTTGCGTACTATTGTTTGTACAGATGAACGTGGTACCTTCAGGCGTTTGGAAATTGCTCCCAAGGATGAACCAGACTTGTGGAGGTCTACAATTTATTTTTTGAGGTCTTGGCTGATTTCTTTTGATTTTCCCATGATGTCAAGCAAAGAGGCACTGAGTTTGAAGGTAGGCCTTGAAATACATCCACAGGTACACCTCCAATTGACTCAAATGATGTCAATTAGCCTATCAGAAGCTTCTGAAGCCATGACATTATTTTCTGGAATTTTCCAAGCTGTTTAAAGGCACAGTCAACTTAGTGTATGTAAACTTCTGACCCACTGGAATCGTGATACAGTGAATTATAAGTGAAATAATCTGTCAATAAACAATTGTTGGAAAAATTACTTGTCATGCACAAAGTAGATGTCCTAACCGACTTGCCAAAACTATAGTTTGTTAACAAGAAATGTGTGGAGTGGTTGAAAAACAAGTTTTAATGACTCCAACCTAAGTGTATGTAAACTTCTGACTTCAACTGTATTTAAATGTCTTTTTCGGTGGCTTTGATATTCAGCATTGTTTGTAGACACACAATTGGATTTAGAGAATTATTTCACACACTAGGCTATTCCTTGTTGTTTGTCTAGGCTACATGCCTGAGTTCAGTTGTCTAAAAACATCAACCCATACACTGGCATCCATACATCCATGGGCTAATGTACTTCCTCAATAGCAGTAAAAGCATCATGTTGCTTTCACCATTTGCATTTTCTCCCTGAAGAACAACCATATTTCCACAAGAACTCCATTTTGTGAACATTGCATGAACTGCTTAACCCAGAGCTGTGAAAGTCTGAAACCAGATTCACATCCTCACTCAGTCTACTTTATTTTCCAGATGTCTTGGATCGTGCTGAGGAAGCACAGTAGCCTGCACACTGTTACAAATAGTTCAGAATCCTGGCCATTAGTTTCAATAGATGTCACATGCGTTTCCCAAAACACCATATAGATTTAGCCATCAGTAAGTGTGTCATTGGAGCATGTGTCGATACTGATAGGATTGAAAGAAAGGCAGCGCTGCTCTCTGATCAGCTTTCTCCATTCAAATCTTACCTTAACATTGGAAGCAGTCCACAATACTGACGATGGATCAGCTCCTAGAGAGATATTATCACCTACGTCTGCAAATATTAAGGCAGCTTATTTTAATGCTTACCCTATAATAATGCACTAAATCACAGATTTAGCACAGCATCGCGAACATGTTGTTACACATCATGAGATATATTGAGGCAAAAATTTGAAACAGTAGTCTTCAATTAGCAAAATAGAACTCAATTGATAGAACATGAACTTGATTTCAATATGATTGAAATACATGGGCCTATGTAGCATATACTGTATTTATATTTTAAAGCAGTCATCTCGGTTGTCCTTTCAAAGCATATTTTTATCCTTCGCTTGTTTGTAACAATTGCAAAGCCATTGGCAACTTTGTATTTCTATTCAACTTTGTTCTGAAGTTATCTGTGGTCACAGAGGTGGGTAAACATCTTGATTTTATGTTTAGTGGAGGTCTTCTGTGTATAAAGTGACACGGAAGGGCAAAAAGGCGTCTAACGACGCACTTAGCTGTTCTACGAGTGGTCTGAGGCAGCCGGTAAATAACCTGTTTTCAAGTGCAACTTTATTAATAATGGTTTTGGGAAACCATTGAAGCACGAATCCCTTTCAAGTCATTGGACCAATATTAGCATTTTTCGCGCATCATGTTCAAAACATCTATGTGACTTTGTTGAGCTTTACAATCCATTCTAGATACTTTGGGATGATTTGGACATGGAAAATGCTAATATTGGTCCCATGACTTGAATGGGATTTGTACCACAAATGCTAAAACGTTACCATGTGAAAACAGTGCCAGGGAAACTAAACCAAATTATGGATTGCTGTCATACCTTGTCCATAGACTGCTTACAGGGTAAGGAAACCAATGTGTCATTTTGTAATTTGGGTGAACTATCGCTTTAAGATGCTTTTGGGAAACTGGGCTTTGGTCAATTAGGAACTGCTCCAAGCCCCTGACCTGAATCCTGGAGGGGAAGTCAACTGCCGTTTTAACGACAGCAACAGATGTTAGGTAAGCATACCATTACACACTGGAGACCTCAAGCACCAGTGAGCATCTGGAAGCAAACAAAGTAACACACTGACACACATCCAGAACAGTCTACAAATAAATTCAAAGGTCATACAGGACTAGCAGATGCATTACAATACATATGCATTACAATACAGCATACAAACCTGTTTAGGATCTTGTAGAACAGAGTAGCACATTGACACAATACGTTATGACAGAAAACACATGCTGTATGTTGTCCATTTAGAATAAAAGTAACACATTTGTTCACTAGAGCACCCTGTCAAACATACCTAAGCCTGTCTATTCTGTGCGACTTTAAATGTAAGGTCATGCTATTTTTAAGATGCTAAATATTTGACTTGGTGTGTTTTACACATGAATGGCATACATATTGTTGTTAATTATTTGAACGTAATAGTGAGTAATATAAGGTAAGATTTGTATGCAAACCCGTGCATATGGTCATTATAGAAACTATATTGTCATCCTACACTTACTCATTTCTAAGTTAATGTCATTAAATTAGGCGCCACCCTGTGATAGTGACCAGTATTGCACATTTCTCTAACCTTTGAATTCTCCCCCAACTACAAACTACTAACTATCAATAAATGCATCAAACAAAAACTTCCAAATTCAACCACACTTTTATTCCCAGTTTCATGCAAGGAAAAAACATTGTTACATGTACTGTATGATTGGCAGTGGCTTACATGGACAGTATCCACATGTACACAGTAAACACACCTCAGTGAGGATTCAGAACTGACTTTAAGCTGATTCAAGTTTTCTTCTTGGTTGATTTGGGACATAATATGGCACTTTGAAATATCCAACAGTATATTGGTGTGATTGTTCCTCCACAGAGCAGTTCCTCCATAGAGTATATCAGATCAAACTTTAAACAATGTACGCATCTGATATTTTATCTTGGGCATTTTTATTGTCCTCAGTTCAGTCTTCTGTACATGCACAATAGACTTGAAAAGCTATAACAAATGTTGAAGGAATATAACAAATGGATACTTACTGTATCCTGACATTTAATCATCTCAGAAAGAAACCCAAACTCGAAAAGAACAACTTACTTGCAAGTTTCAGTGATCAACAATTACGAATTGAAAGGGGCAAAGGGCAGCAAATAAAAAATTAAGACATAAAATGACCTCTTAAAATCGATTTCCGAAGATACAATAAAAACCTAGTTTTACAACACCATTGAGGGTTTTTATGTAATATCATATTTCGAAATAGGTAGTTGTCTACTACCACGCAACATTCCCTTTAAAACAAACAATTCAGAGGTTTACAATTAAAGAGTAATTCACATCCTAAACAACACATCTAATAATTATAGGTACTGTATTTGAATGATATAAAAATACGAGATTCCTCCCATTAGATACCTAAATGTTGCAATCTAATTACCGCTAAAATAAACTACCAGGTCCAGTAGTCATCTTAATTACGCTGACTTCACCCCTACATGATATGTCACCTCAGAATTAGATCTAAATCTAACTATCATTAGAATTAAAATGTAAGAGTAACGACACACATCAGGAAGTACTATTATGTATAAAACAATACATCCTTGAAGAAAACAAAATGGCTGGTAAAAAAATTATGGGGGAAAAGGCCATCCAAAAGTGGTTTGGGGTGATTAGTGGTGGTGATAATCAAAACGATGATTCTGTCAGACTACTTTATTTTCTATTGCATGTCCCATACCTAGTGGTCTGGGAAGGTTAGTGGTACAGGTTACATTACATCAACAACTCAGCCGTATAAATACTTTCTTATGATTGCGTTTCCCATACAAAGCTAAAGTGCATCTTCATCTCAAATGCCTGTACACATTGGATTGGATCATTCTATTAGGAAGAATTTGCACAAGATATTTTCTACCTGCAACATCATCAAACTCTCATGAAACTGTACATTGGCACCTTGTAAACGTCACTTTCTCTGAGACATGGTTCCTCCTATTCTACAGTAGACGTGTGCCCAAAGGAACTTCGTTAAACCCTTTAGTCTACCTTTAGATAGATGGGCTTCCATTATGGCTGTGTTTTTACTGCCTTACTGATACACCTTCACATGTCCATGCAGTGAGGTGGTGTTGCCCCCACAGTCCACATACTGGTAAATCTCCTGGGAGACCTGTTCTGAGTGCCCAAAGTAGGACGTGGTCACAGTCACTCTGAAAACCAGCCAATAGACAGGTCAGTTTCCCCAAAATGGCTGCCCACATGGGCATGTGAGGTTTGACAAAAGAAATAGAGTAGTTATAGTAACATGTGTAAACTCAATGTATTAGTAGAGATTTTTTTTTAAAGGTATACTTACTGCATCATGACCACAATGTTGTGAACCTTTATGGACTGCAGGGTGCAATAGTCGCTGCAACACAAAACTTTTATTAAAGAAATGTCACGATTTGTCCTGTCAAACACACAATAAAATGTAATTACTTGTGAAATACTTAAAATAATACTTACAACATATAACTCATCTCATCAGCAATGACTGTGGGAACCGTGTAGTCAATCTGAAATGAACAATATGTTGTAATGCAGCCGTTATCTCTCTCCCATATTGACGCAGGGCGGTTGAGTCCTGACTAACTAAGTAAAGAGTAACTTTTGAGGCCAACAGTCCAAAAATACCATCCTTATTCCATCCTTGCTGCTACTGATGCCCTCAGAACAGGGACATGTGTTCTAGTGGGTTCAACAACAAGGTTCAATATCAATGTTGCCTGATTTTGTTGCTAGATTTTGCAGGAAAGTGGGTGGAACAATGAGCTGCTGTGTTGAGTTAGAGAAAATAACTTAAGGACATCTGGATCAAAAGTTGAAAGTACAATTTTGATGCACTTGTCAAGCTATGCTCACTTCATTCACTGTAATATGTTAATAACAAGCAGTTATACCAAGGCATGTTATTCTAAAATACACATGGTAAAGACCCACCTGCTGCTTATCCAGTGGTATGATGGTCGTCACATTGCTAATACGGGCCTTCCCAATCACCGTCTTAGAGAACTGCACTTGGGCTGTGATGTTGGTCAGGGATACAGCGTAGTAGTTGTTATTGGTGATGTTCAGAGTGTTCTAGAAGAAAATACATACGGCACAACAGTTGTTGGAAAGAGAGTCATTACGTTGGACCCACTTCAATTTGCATACCGCCCCAACAGATCCACAGATGACGCAATCTCTATTGCACTCCACACTGCCCTCTCCCACATGGACAAGAAGAACACCTATGCGAGAATGCTGTTAATTGACTACAGCTCAGCATTCAACACCATAGTACCTTCCAAGCTTATCACTAAGCTCAGCTGGTGGTGAGGGTAGGCAACAACACATCCACCACGCTGACCCTCAACATGGGGCCCCTCAGGGGCGCGTGCTTATTCCCCTCCTGTACACCCTGTTCACCCACGACTGCATGACCGCACACGACTCCAACACCATCATTAAGTTTGCTGACGATACAACGGTTGTAGGCCTGAACACCGACGATGAGACAGCCTATAGGGAGGAGGTCAGTGACCTGGCAGTGTGGTGCCAGGACAACAACCTCTCCCTCAACGTCAGCAAGACAAAGGAGCTGATCGTGGACTAAAGGAAATGGAGGGCCGAGCACGCCCCGATCCACATTGACGGGTCTGTAGTGGAGCGGGTCGAGAGCTTCAAGTTCCTCGGTGTCCACATCACTAAGGAATTAACATGGTCCACACACACCAACAGTTGTGAAGAAGGCACGACAACACCTCTCCCCCCTCAGGAGGCTGAAAAGATTTGGCATGGGCCCTCAGATCCTCAAAAAGTTCTACAGCTGTGCCATTGAGAGCATCTTGACTGGCTGAATCACCGCTTGCTATGGCAACTGCTTGGCATCCAACCGCAAGGCGCTACAGAGGGTAGTGCGTACGGCCAAG
Source organism: Coregonus lavaretus (assembly GCF_964263955.1). Classification (NCBI taxonomy): domain Eukaryota; kingdom Metazoa; phylum Chordata; class Actinopteri; order Salmoniformes; family Salmonidae; genus Coregonus; species Coregonus lavaretus. The sequence continues at coordinate 65,587,638 of NC_139990.1, read as the reverse complement.
TACATCACTGGGGCCAAGCTCCCTGCCATCCAGGACCTCCATACCAGGGGGTGTCAGAGGAAGGCCCTACAAATTGTAAAAGACTCCAGCCACCCAAGCCATAGACAGTTCTCTCTGCTACGCACGGCAAGCGGTACCGATGCCTCGAACCAACAGGACCCTGAACAGCTTCTACCCCCAAGCCTTAAGACTGCTAAATTGTTAACCAAATAGCTACCAGGACTATCTGCATTGCCCCTTTTTGCACTCTTTTGACTCATCACACATGCTGCTGCTACTGTTTATTATCTATCCTGTTGCCTCGTCACTTACCCCTACCTATATGTGCATATTATCAATTACCTCGTACCACTGCACATCGACTTGGTGCTGGTACCCCGTGTATATAGCCAAGTTATCATTACTCATGGTGTGTTTATTCCTCGTGTTATTGTCTGTCTATTGTTTTTCAATTTTTCTCTCTGCATTTTTGGGAATGAATCCATGTCAACCCTTAGATGGAAACACAAGAAGGTCAACTAACACCAGAGAGAGGATCTTACCGTGATATTGAGATAGACAATCCTTTTGTCCTGGTCATAGGAGACGAAGGAAGACTTCACCCCCACATAGGAGACGTCGATAGAACGAGGGAACAGGAAAAACACGGCCAGGCCAGACAGCAGAAGGCAAAGAGACACGGACACAGTGACATACAGCTTTCTGCAAGAACAAGGGAGGAAGCGCCATTAAAAGAAAGAGAGAAGTTGGACATAGACCACAGTCAACCACAGTTGAATCATTCAATTGCACATCTTTCAATAAAGAGACGTCTGGCTGAGTGAGATGAGAGACTTACGTTCTCCTTGGTTGGAGCCTCTGGTCACTGTATGGAATCAGAGCCACAAGCTGGTTCTCTTGACCTGCATTAGAGATGTGATGACAAAGCCATTTACAGAGGAAACTGATTTTGGTTCAACTTTCCATTTTCAGTGAATGTTGGAAGTCACAGTGTTTCTAGGTGGCCTAGTTTCCAGTTTTGCATATCAAGTCAAAATGCAAATTAGGCAAAATTATTAGCAGCTCATAAGAGGGAGTTTTACTACAGATGTAGGTGTGTATTGTGTCAGTGAGTGAGAATTAATGTTTATTACTGTGTAGGAATGTATTTGTTTTGTGTTTATCCCCTTACCCCGTGGTATTCTGCCAGTGCCCTGGCATGTGGGGCATGTGACACTGTCTCTGCCAGTAAATTCCACATAGGGGAACTGAGACACATCTCCATTCTTTCCATCCTTTTCACTCTTTGTATCTATGTACTCTGGACCAGTGGTCAGGTCACTCTGACTGTCATAGTCTTCTTTCCCCTTCCACAAGTGAGAGTGTGACTTCCCCATCACTAGAGCTTTCTGTGAATAAAACACAGATCTAATAAGTAGGTGTGGTTGGTAGTGTAAATTCACGCCACATATTCATTTGATATTTACATGGTAGTTATGGTCAGTTTACACAAATTGTTTTATCCTACTTCTGTACTATAACAACGTACCTGCCTATGTCATTACCATGTAAATACAGGTTTTAATGCCAATTTAGGTTGTACACAGGCTACCATTCTCCTATTAAATTTTTGCATATATTATTTTTGCTTTGTTTAGACCCGTTTACACCAACTCCCCAAAAGCTCTTATCAAGTGTGCACCATTTATGTAATTCATGCTTGCTTGAAACAATTATTGTCAAACAAAAGACACTTGTTCTGACCAAAGTTTCGTCTGGACCAAAAGTATGTAGCCTAGTCTGCAAAACACATCGCACGGTGTCTTCTGCTCGTGCTATACATTGTGCGCCTATGGCCGGGATACTGTGCTGATGTTGAGACGACCATTATGCTACACCGTACACCATGTTCCTTCCAGAGAAACTCGTTCGCCCGCCTGCCATTTTAATCCAAAACTCACGAATACATTGTTGCGTATATTGCTTCGATATTCTGTTGTATTTTTATTTGGTGTCAAGTTATTGATGTGAATCATTGGGTAGGATACTTGCAGAGTATAGGCCATTGTTAGCTTGGATAAAATGTTTCCATATTGCAAAATGTTGCCCGGCTCCTTAGACAACATCAAAACACCACTGTGCGGTATTACACACGCACGATAGATTTATCAAAATGGCAACATTCGATATTGGAATCATCTGCTTACCTTTGCGTATATTCACGCAGAATTGCTTTACATATGCTTGGTCAAGAACAGCCGCTGTTTATGTCAATATAGTACTGACATAAGTACACGCACTAGTATTATGCCAGCAGCTCAGACGATGACGTCACTTTCATATTGTAAAAACGAAACCTTCAAAATAAAAGTCCGCATTTCAAAACATTTCAATTTTGATAACTCATTCAAATGATATTGCATTTTAATCAATGGCCACTTTTATTGTGCCAACCAGAAAATGCAATAAGCAATTTATGAAAACAAATACAAAAATATTTGACCTGTAATGAAAAAATACAATGTTGACACACCTATGTTGAGAATATCGTTTTGGAGGGGGCCTGTGCCATACATAGCCAGCAGCACTTCGTTCTCCACCCCCTCTGTAGCCCCCAATGCAATGCACTGTAATTGGCTTGTAAAGAGGAAACTGCCTTGTTTGCTTCCAGTGTGAAATAAAATGAAAACAAAGACAGACACAATGTAAACAATGATGGACTGGCATACATGTTAACGACCTAGATTAACCTAATGGTGATGGTAATGCTGCAACCTTACATATTTAAATCAGCCCAAGGCCAGCCTTGACATGTGCCAAAAAATGCATCAGCTCAATCGCTTGGCCTGTCAAATAAAATGATTTTTGAGGTAGAATCCTAGTAAAATCATGTTGCTATAGGTTTATATCACCCCAATTATGGATAGCCTTCCAACTATTTTCTTAAACCCACCTCGGTCGCAATCAATCTAAAGGTTGGCCTCTTGGACTTGGGTTGTGGACTGATTCATGGATCATAGCCCATCTCTCCATATTGTCATTAGTGAGAAAATACAAGTGATTATTACTTGGCCTTTATCTTATTAGAAACTTAAATGTTTAGCATTCCACTTCCAAACATAAAAGGCGTGCTTGACATTATTTTCATACAAATGATTGCAAAGGGATCACACATCACGCACATGCAGTAAATGTGCAGCCGTACTCAGTAGACAAACTATTTGGACCAGCACACCAGATATTCTTGTACTTTATGTTTCTCATGTAAGGTCAAAAGTCACCACTGTAATGTGAAACCCTGTATCCACATCTTGCTTTATTGATCTTTCAGCAGTTGGCAATGAGAGGTTGACGTACAGATTGAGCTGAGTAATCTGTCATTCAGAGATAAATGCCAAAGAAAGACATTACTAGGCACATCTTATATTAGACTCTTTTTAAGATTATGATGGTCTCCATAGAGATGATCTCTATAGAATCTAGAAACATTCAGGACACAGCAGGAGTTATATATTTTTATGAATTATGTAATGAGGGCCGTTACAGAATCTCTGATATCAGTGAGCAAGTACAGTCATGTGAGTCAGATTCAGATATTGATGTTATTCCAACATATAACTATTTCCCCAATCGTCTTGAGGGTAAAGCCTTTCCTGTTGTGACATTTCTGAAGAAAACATATAAGAATGTCACAAAAGATTACTTAAAACAAACAGTATGAGTCCAAATCAGCAATTCAGCGAAGTCATTTCACAGATGCAGTGAAAACAGAACAGACTACACCACCATTGTTTCAACAGAGGCTTCAAAACAGCAATATGTGTGACATTGTAGAATATTTTGTGAAGGAAATGCTACCTGCAAATTTCTTAGCCAATGATCTCCTCCAAATTCACAGTTTATGCTCTCAAAATTGCAGTCAGTGCAAGAAAGCCATGAATAGCCAGGGTAAAAAATGAATAGTTCAACCAAGGCATATTTCAGAAAGAGGCATCAAAGAATTCCTTTCACTGCAAGCATCCCAAGAAAACAAGATTTGTAAAACATGTGATACTGCTAACAACTTTCAGCGGTCAAGCTTTAATGTCATCCATGTTCCAAAGACATTACTTGTGAAGATAGACAGGCCAGCAGAGAGCTGTTTACCCAAGAGCTTGAATCTTTCCTTCATATATAACGTACACCTCTTTGAATTATCTAGTATTATATCATTTTCAGAAAATTACCCATTTGGGAAATCGTACACACTACATGGCAAGCTCTGGTATATATAGACTGCACTCAAGTATCAAGTGTGGGCTTTACCTTAGAGAAGGCCCAATAATTCCTGAAGCAAGTTGTGTTCTATCTGGTATCATACGAAAAGAAACACAGTGAAAAAGTACTACATTTCCTTTAAAAATACAAAAGTCATCTGTGCTCTGACAAATGCACAAAGATTGACTCATCTGTGTCTAAACTTCTAATTCCAAAGACAACCTAAACTCTTCTATCTCCACTTACTAAAGAGGATTATAACATATTAAGCAATGACAACAAGTGGTTCAATAACCAAATAATTGAAGGGTACAATTATCTTTTGACTTCACATCTGAAGGAACAATTTGTGTTAATGTCCCCTGCGTCTTTTGCGAGTCAGGAATGACAGAGTCTGTTTCGTGACAGCAAAGAGGTTATGCCAAATGTGCCTGGAACCGGAACGGTGCACTATTGGTGGCGTTTTGATCATGTGATAGTGCCTGTGAACTTAAAGTCACATTGGACAGTTATAGCCATAGATATGCAACATATAGTTAGTAGCAGTAATTGCATTACATTAAATCTTAAAATTATGGCTTCCTTAAGCCAGTATGAAAGATAATTAAAGGATACACTACTTCCACTTCAGAAATACCTGGCATTACAGTATCTGGCAATGCATGGATATGTGGTGGATGTGACACTAAACAATGACTTTTTCTCATGCCACCATTTTTCTCGTTCCACCATTTTAGAAAACAGTCAGACGGTAGTAGTTGTGGTGTTTATGTGTGCTTATTCTGTAAAGCAGTCTTATTAGAGGGCAATGTGAATACGCTTTGTCACAATGGCGTGTGAGAGTAGGTTTTATATCAGTTATCAGAGAGAAAATTACTACGTAATACATTTTAATCTCTGCAGAAAATGCCTTTGCTGACCTTTGTCGATAATCAACACGTCTCTATATTTAAGCAATAAGGCCCGAAGGGCTAAGGGATTGTCACGATCGTTTAAAGACTGGTTGAACCAAGGCGCAGCGTGATAAGCGTACATGTTTATTTAAGTACTGAACACACAACAAAACAACAAAACAAACGATACGTGAAGTCTCAAGGTACACACTACAAACCTATACAGAACAAGATCCCACAACTAACTGGTGCCAACAAGCTGCCTAAGTATGGTCCCCAATCAGAAACAACGATCTACAGCTGCCTCTGATTGGGAACCACCCCGGCCAACATAGAACTAGACATACCAGATACTACACCATAGAAACAATACAACACGGAATATACACACCCTGACTCAACAAATAAACGTCCCCTGAGTCAGGGCGTGACAGGGATGTTCTTATGTACGACGCAACGCGGAGTGCCTGGACACAGCCCGTAGCCGTGGTATATTGGCCATATATAACAAACCCCCGAAGTGCCTCATTGCTATTATAAACTGGTTACCAACGTAATTAGAGCAGTAAAAATAAACTTTTTGTAATACCCCTTGTAAACCGTCTGTTATACCATGGCTTTCAGCCAATCAGCATTCGGGGCTCGAACCACCCAGTTTATAATATGTATTATCTTTGAATCTTGTCTCTGTTATTGGTTTTGAAAACTTGGTTAATAGGCCTTGATAGAAAAGCAAGACATAGAGGCCAATTGTAGTGTAATATAGAAAATCACCATCATTCTGGATGAGTCACCATTTAGTTTGGTGGAAATTATCCAACCATTATGTAGGTTGGTGGAAACCCCATCGACTGAGGATGAGGGGTCTCCATTATGTAGATGTGTAAAAATGATGTTGAGTAATAATAAACTATATTTATCAATCTGACTCCATTATTATGTAAATGCTATAGGCCCATTTTTTTTATTATTTTTTTATTTCACCTTTATTTAACCAGGTAAGCCAGTTGAGAACAAGTTCTCATTTACAACTGCGACCTGGCCAAGATAAAGCAAAGCAGTGCGATAAAAACAACAACACAGAGTTACATATGGGGTAAAAAAAACATAAGGTCATAAAATACAACAGAAAATATATATACAGTGTGTGCAAATGTAGCAAGTTATGGAGGTAAGGCAATAAATAGGCTATAGTGCAAAATAATTACAATTAGTATTAACACTGGAATGCTAGATGTGCAAGAGATTATGTGCAAATAGAGATACTGGGGTGCAAAAGAGCAAAATAAATAACAATATAGGGATGAGGTAGTTGGGTGGGCTAATTTCAGATGGGCTGTGTACATGTGCAGTGATCGGTAAGGTGCTCTGACAACTGATGCTTAAAGTTAGTGAGGGAGATAAGAGTCTCCAGCTTCAGAGATTTTTGCAATTCGTTCCAGTCATTGGCAGCAGAGAACTGGAAGGAATGGCGGCCAAAGGAGGTGTTGGCTTTGGGAATGACCAGTGAGATATACCTGCTGGAGCGCAGACTACGGGTGGGTGCTGCTATGGTGACCAATGAGCTAAGATAAGGAGGGGATTTGCCTAGCAGTGATTTATATACGAGGGCATGTTTGGCAGCATGAATGAAGGAGGCTTTGTTGCGAAATAGGAAGCCGATTCTAGATTTAACTTTGGATTGGAGATTCTTAATGTGAGTCTGGAAGGAGAGTTTACAGTCTAACCAGACACCTAGGTATTTGTAGTTGTCCACATACTCTAGGTCAGACCCGTCGAGAGTGGTGATTCTAGTCGGGTGGGCGGGTGCCAGCATAGTTGTATCCAGTGAATATAGTCAAGGTTGTGAGCCTTGCATCACCACTAGGAATACTATAAGATGCACGTGTCTAGGTTTACCGTTATGCCATTATTAAGAGGCTAAGGAACAAAGAGCTAATATCTTTCAATCAATGTCCAGCATTACATGATTGAGTTACCCTTAGCTCAGAGATGCACAGTTAGAGACCGAGCATATATACTATGTATTTGTGAATAACATTTACCATTAGACATTTCACCAAATAATAATTCAAGGAATATTACTCAGAAATGTGAGGACTATGGATCGTAACCATTTAAAATAATCCGATTTATTACAGTTACGCAATAAGAATACAATTAACAAATGGTACATACCAGAAATCTAACAATAAAAATAATACAAAATATCTTAAGTCTTAACAGCATAGAAAATTCCCCACTATGTGTTAGGCCTACTGCTGCTAGGTAGCTCTCTCTCTGCTCTCTCCCTCCCCTCTGTCTGTTTTGATTGCAGGAGTGAAGTCTGGTGTGCGGGAGTCAGGGTTCCAGCTGCAGCTCATTCACCATAATCACCTCAGCCTTAAAGACCCGGTCAAACTTGCCACTCATCGTCAGATCATAGTCAAGACGACCATGTTAGTCTCGCTGTTGACTCAACCTGCTTGTTTTCGCTCTTTGTGTTTTTGGCCTGTTCTATTTACTTTTCTCCTGTGCCACAGATTATTGGAACCTGACTCCTGCCTCCGCTTCACTCCTGCCACCACCACCCTGCTTTCCACTACCGGACCTCCCTTTTGGACTCACCACGGACACTAGGACGTTACGGTACCACTCCTGCTCAGAACCTGGATCTGTTACCCTCCCTGTAAACCTGGACTTGCTCTTCCCCTATTTTTGGAAACCTGGACAATTGCACGTTGTAAATAAACCTGTTAAACCTTCTCTGGCTCGGTGTAGTTGTCTGCATTTGGGTTCATATCTAGTTAAATCATGACACTATGACAGACTAACGTGCATCAGGAGATCGGTTTACCAATGACTCCATGATCTAAGTCTAAACCCGGCTTTTATTCTTCCAAGAGTGCCAACTCCGAGTATCTCCTATCCTCTAATTAACATCACTTTGTATGGCCCAAAACATTAAAACAAAGGCATGAAAACAACACACACATTCTTGGATCTAATCATAACAACTCTTATCTAAATTATACTGGCGCACCCCTGTGTCGCTCCTCTTTGAACTATCCACCCTCCGACAAATAGAATAACACAGTTTCTCTGTAACAATAAATCCATAGCACTTACATTAGTACAATGAAGCATATAAAAATTCATAGCTCTTTATGAACTCTTGAAACAATCCAAACATGACAATTTAATTCACACATGAACATATATTTCTTCGATTCAAGTTTCATCAGTCTTCACCTTGTCATGGAAATTACCACCAGGGACTCAAAGTCAAACTTAAATGAATCATTCTTTATTATCAGCAAGCTGGAGTGGTTCCAACAAACTTAATGCACCATAGTACACGTCGGTCGGGAGCTCTGCTCCCGTTAGTTCTCTTATATACTGCTTACACAGACAAGTTATATTTGCATGATTTACATTATTCATTATTCATTATTAATTCATAATTAACGTTTGGTTCCTGCATGTGACTGACCAATACTTGATGAGGCTTCTCCTCTCCAAGCTGAGACCTTGAAACTGAGATATCATTTTGGTTCCCAGAACAATGTTCTCGGCGTACTGCCATTGGTCTGAGGAGGAGGTCACAGTCACTTGCACGAACCAAGATAGAGGGAGAGGAGATGCTGTGTACAATTCAACGCTATCTCTTCAGACAACAAAATGTTCCCTCACAACGTCTCCTGGCTTCAGTGACCCTAGGATGTCTCTTCATCGAGATTTCCACAGATAAGATGTGTTTGACCCCTGTGATAGCCCACAGATGGTCTGTCATTCAGACAATGCCATAAATCGGAATTGAGTCATCACACTGTGCTCACGCTGTGCTCCCACGCCAGCCAGTCGCTAGTCGCAAGTATCACCTTCTCTCATTCTTCCACTACACTATAACTTGTAAATTATGTCCTCCATTGTTGTTCGGAAAGCTTGAATATGCTGTGTACTGTTAGCCTTGTAACCTTGTTGTCTCTTGTAATACATTTTAAACTCAACAAAAAGTGCCTTTGCAGACCTTGATCTATAATCATCACAATATATAGCTTGTAAATAATCTTGTCTTTGTTATAATGTTTTAACCTAGGTAATCAGCCTTTACTGTGGACTGCAAACCTTGATAGATAAGAAGCACATATCGGCCTACAACTTGTAAATAATTTTGTCCATTGCTGTTCAGAAAGCGTGATTACAGTGGGGGAAAAAAGTATTTAGTCAGCCACCAATTGTGCAAGTTCTCCCACTTAAAAAGATGAGAGAGGCCTGTAATTTTCATCATAGGTACACGTCAACTATGACAGACAAAATGAGAAAAAAAAATCCAGAAAATCACATTGTAGGATTTTTAATGAATTTATTTGCAAATTATGGTGGAAAATAAGTATTTGGTCAATAACAAAAGTTTCTCAATACTTTGTTATATACCCTTTGTTGGCAATGACACAGGTCAAACGTTTTCTGTAAGTCTTCACAAGGTTTTCACACACTGTTGCTGGTATTTTGGCCCATTCCTCCATGCAGATCTCCTCTAGAGCAGTGATGTTTTGGGGCTGTCGCTGGGCAACACGGACTTTCAACTCCCTCCAAAGATTTTCTATGGGGTTGAGATCTGGAGACTGGCTAGGCCACTCCAGGACCTTGAAATGCTTCTTACGAAGCCACTCCTTCGTTGCCCGGGCGGTGTGTTTGGGATCATTGTCATGCTGAAAGACCCAGCCACGATTAATCTTCAATGCCTTTGCTGATGGAAGGAGGTTTTCACTCAAAATCTCACAATACATGGCCTCATTCATTCTTTCCTTTACACGGATCAGTCGTCCTGGTCCCTTTGCAGAAAAACAGCCCCAAAGCATGATGTTTCCACCCCCATGCTTCACAGTGGGTATGGTGTTCTTTGGATGCAACTCAGCATTCTTTGTCCTCTAAATACGACGAGTTGAGTTTTTACCAAAAAGTTCTATTTTGGTTTCATCTGACCATATGACATTCTCCCAATCCTCTTCTGGATCATCCAAATGCACTCTAGCAAACTTCAGACGGGCCTGGACATGTACTGGCTTAAGCAGGGGGACACGTCTGGCACTGAAGGATTTGAGTCCCTGGCGGCGTAGTGTGTTACTGATGGTAGGCTTTGTTACTTTGGTCCCAGCTCTCTGCAGGTCATTCACTAGGTCCCCCCGTGTGGTTCTGGGATTTTTGCTCACCGTTCTTGTGATCATTCTGACCCCACGGGGTGAGATCCTGCGTGGAGCCCCAGATCGAGGGAGATTATCAGTGGTCTAATTGCTCCAACAGTTGATTTCTTCAAACCAAGCTGCTTACCTATTGCAGATTCAGTCTTCCCAGCCTGGTGCAGGTCTACAATTTTGTTTCTGGTGTCCTTTGACAGCTCTTTGGTCTTGGCCATAGTGGAGTTTGGAGTGTGACTGTTTGAGGTTGTGGACAGGTGTCTTTTATACTGATAACAAGTTCAAACAGGTGCCATTAATACAGGTAACGAGTGGAGGACAGAGGAGCCTCTTAAAGAAGAAGTTACAGGTCTGTGAGAGCCAGAAATCTTGCTTGTTTGTAGGTGACCAAATACTTATTTTCCACCATAATTTGCAAATAAATTCATAAAAATCCTACAATGTGATTTTCTGGATATTTTTTCCTCAATTTGTCTGTCATAGTTGACGTGTACCTATGATGAAAATTACAGGCCTCTCTCATCTTTTTAAGTGGGAGAACTTGCACAATTGGTGGCTGACTAAATACTTCTTTCCCCCACTGTATACTGTGTCCTAATAGCTTGCTAAATTTTTATTACATTTAACTTGTAAATAAATTAGATTTAGTTTAGATAAAAAAGTTTAGCTTAGCTTTTGTATTTCATTTTTGTTGTTGTTGAGTGCGTATTGATTTCAGGACCATGGCTAGTTACAGGTGATTTAAAGGTGTGTTGCTGGATATGAACGACACAGTCCCCCTACAAAACTACACATATTTGGTTAGTAGAGACCCTAAAGAGTATTTCCCACATCACTTCAGCTGAGAAAGGTAGAACAGTGTTCTCTCTACAAGCCAATATGTTTCCCATTTACAGTCTATTACAGTGTATTGCATTAGGCACTACAGAGGGGATGGAGTGAAAAGCCAGCAGCAGGCCGTGCGACACAGTCCCCCTCCAAAAGTAACCATATTTGGTTAGTAGAGACAGTGGAGTAAAGTACTTAAGTAAAAATACTTTAAAGTACTACTTAAGTAGTTGTTTTGGGTATCTGTACTTTACTTCACTATTTATATTTTTTACAACTACTTCACTACATTCCTAAAGAAAAGAATGTACTTTGTACTCCATACATTTACCCTGGCACCCAAAGGTACTTGTTACATGTTGATACTTAGCAGGACAGGAAAATGGTCCAATTCACTCACTTATCAAGAGAACATCCCTGGTCATCCCTACTGCCTCTGCTCTGGCGTACTCACTAATCACACATGCTTCATTTGTAAATGATGTCTGAGTGTTGGTGTACCCCTGGCTATCCGTACATTTTAAAAACAAGAAAATGGTGCCGTCTGGTTTGCTTAATATAAAGAATTTGAAATGATTTATCATTTTACTTTTACTTTTGATACTTAAGTATATTTATAACCAAATACTTTTAGACTTTTACTAAGGTGGTATTTTACTGGGTGACTTTCACTTTTACTTGAGTAATTTTCTATTAAGGTATCTTTACTTTTACTCAAGTATGACAATTGGGTACTTTTTCCACCACTGAGTAGAGACCCTACTGAGTATTTCCCACCTCACTTTAGCTGAGACAGGTAGAAATGTTTTCTCTCTACAAGCCAACAAGTATCCCATATACCGTGTATTGCATTGCAGTGAATGGAGTGGGTGGAGTAAGGAATCACCAGTACTCTGTACTACAACCGGTTGCCCAGCGCAAGAACCATTTACGTTTTGCGGAGTCTATTGAGTAATTCCAATAACATATATTTGTATTTTATTCAAAGTGGTTGCAATGCTGTGAAAAACAGTTGTACTGCACTAGAGTTCAAAATATTTATATTCCCAAAGTTTAGCATGCGTTTGCAGGGGGACTCTTATTTTAAAAGAAAAATTCCGCGATCGTGCGGCCAGCATAATATCCTGCTGCTAGGAGAACGATATTCGTACACGCCCCCTCACTCTCTTCATTCCATTGGACTGACTTTGCTGTTCTGTAATTGTGTGACAATTATAGGCCTAAATCCAACTTGAAATGTGTTTACAATACTAGTGTGATAATGTAAATAGTCTTAAATCGATTTTGCATTTCCAATATTTTGGTTACTGCATCTCATATGGTGTAGTCTGTATATGTTTCTAGCACAAACAGGCAATTTAGATGGGAGTGGGACATTTTGAGCATACTTAGTATTATAGAATGGCTTTAGGTTCTAGTTCTACTGTCAGATTCCTGGTAGCCTATGTCACCTGATGGGAGAGATTAACCTAATTCTTGGCTTTTCAGATTTTCTACAAATGCCAGCATTGTAACCACACTACAAATTTGTCACATAATTCCAATACTGAAATAAGGTTACCGTGTGTGCATTCCTTGGAGGAGCCCATGTCCTACTGATGGTTAGATGGTTAGATTATCTTGTTATGTCAGTCACTGACAGTCACTCACTTAGCCATGTCAGCTAACCATTTTTAGATTGGTAAATTAGTTTAGCCAGCTATCTAAACTTGTAGGACTCATGGCCGAATACCCACCAGGCCCAGGGGCCCTGACCTCCAGGGGGCCCCCATTGATTTTGTTAGTCACTCTCACTCAGATATCATAAACATGACATAAGTCATTGCAAAATGTGTAGAATTGCAGTAAATGTATGATTACTTGGGTGCTGCCAGCTGTTGGCATGTGGGCAGGATTGAAATACCCTTCATTCTGTGACAATTTATTTTCCCTATCATCTCGTAATTCTCAGTTTTGGACGAGACTGACTTTATGACAAAAATTATCATATTTAAACTTTATAGTACATTTTGACACATAGGCCGTTTTCAAAACGAGAAGTTGCTTTTTAGGGGCAGTCACTCTTGAAAAAAATAATGGAAATGAACTGAGACTCAAATAATTTGGTAGACAGTGTGCATTTGTATTAGCTAGATTAGAGGATGATGAGAGATAGATAGAGAACTCATTATTCCTTCAGATAAGAAGACATGAGGTAAAACACACTTTTTACATTTGTAGAATTGCCTGGCAGGAGGAGGATTTTTGTCTTTGATTGGGTTCGATCCCCGGGACCACCCATACACAAAAATGTATGCACGCACGACTGTAAGTCGCTTTGGATAAAAGCGTCTGCTAAATGGCATATTATTATAATATTATTATAACCACATGAGGACAGTATACTACTGTAAGTATGGCAGGTGGCTGGATGGTGCCTCAGCAGATAATTGTAACAATAGCTTTATTCCAATCTCTGTATTTATTCCCAGGAGCTACTCTAAATAATGTGGACAAAGTAGTGAATTAGGACAACTGTCAAGTAAAAACATTTCAAAATATTTTGCCCTAACAGTGTTTTAGTCGTGGCCTACTTGGCATTGCCATTAGTTTCGTCATTGTGCACACACTAAGTAAATTAGAGAGGCAGCTCCAAGCATGACGAAATCAGTTGATGCTAATGAGTATAATGTACAAAATATTCATAAAAGGCAGACCAAGGTAGGAGGAGTCTTGAGGTGCTCAAACAAATTTAAGTACAGATTTAACAAGCCCAGAGAGACCCTTACAAAAAAAAAGATTGCAGTCTTGAAACTGTAGTAAAAGTGCAGTAACTGTAGTCGACTGTAGTATTTTGGACGCAGTATTTGCAGAATAACTGCAGTTTACTGCAGTTGAAATGCAGTTATACTGCACTCTAACTGCAATTCCACTGCAAAATTACTAATAAAAAAAACGCCATTATTTTGGACGCAGTATTTGCAGCATACTGCAGTTATACTGCACTCTGACTGCAATCTTTTTTCGTAAGGGGAGCAAGTGTCACGCCCTGGCTCTGGGGACTCTTTAATGTTGAGCCAGGGTGTTAGTTTCTATGTTTAGTTTTCTAGGTTTATGTTCTAGATCGTGTGGATCTATGTTGGCCAGGGTGGTTCCCAATCAGAGGCAGCTGATTCTCGTTGTCTCTGATTGGGAACCATACTTAGGCAGCCTGTTGGCACTAGTTATTTGTGGGATCTTGTTCTGTATAGGTTTGTGTTGGTGAACCTGTAGACTTCACGTATCGTTTTGTTGTTTTGTTATTTGTGTAAAGTACTCATTAAAAGATGTACGCCTATCATGCTGCGCCTTGGTCCGCTTCCTTACAACGAGCGTGACAGAAGATCCCACCAAAGAAGGACCAAGCAGCGTGTTCAGGAGCAAACACCGGGAAAGGAACTGGAGAAGTTGGCGATGTCCCAGGTGGGCGAATGGTGGTCTTGGGAGGACATGTTCGCGGGCAAAGGGCCATGGGCAAAAGTTAAAGCCCTGGCGAGAGAGGAGGTACGGCGCCAGGTTACCAGGTTACGGGGGCCATTGGTCATGAGGGGGAAGGAGAGTGTAGAGGCACGGTGAGAGGTACTGGGGTGTGTTACCAGTCCGGTCCGGCCCGTTCCTGATCCCCGCACAAGGCCAGTGGTGTGTGTTCCCAGTACGGTCCGGCCTGTTCCTGTCCCTCGCACCAAGCCTGTGGTGCGCGTCGCCAGCCCGGTCCGGCCTGTTCCTGCCCCTTGCACCAAGCCTGTGGTGCGCGTCGCCAGCCCGGTCCGGCCTGTTCCTGCTCCCCGCACCAAGCCAGTGGTGCGCGTCGCCAGCCCGGCCCGGCCTGTTCCTGCCCCTCGCACCAAGCCTGTGGTGCGCGTCGCCAGCCCGGTCCGGCCTGTTCCTGCCCTCCGCACCAAACCTGTGGTGCGCGTCGCCAGCCCTGCCCGGCCTGTTCCTGCTCCCCGCACCAAGCCAGTGGTGCGCGTCGTCAGCCCGGTCCGGCCCGTTCCTGCTCCCCGCACCAAGCCAGTGGTGCGCGTCGTCAGCCCGGTCCGGCCCGTTCCTGCTCCCCGCACCAAGCCAGTGGTGCGCGTCGTCAGCCCGGTCCGGCCCGTTCCTGCTCCCCGCACCAAGCCTGTGGTGCGCGTCGCCAGCCCGGTCCGGCCTGTTCCTGCTCCCCGCACCAAACCTGTGGTGCGCGTCGCCAGCCCGGCCCGTTCCTGCTCCCCGCACCAAGCCAGTGGTGCGCATCGTCAGCCCGGTCCGGCCCGTTCCTGCTCCCCGCACCAAGCCAGTGGTGCGCGTCGTCAGCCCGGTCCGGCCCGTTCCTGCTCCCCGCACCAAGCCTGTGGTGCGCGTCGCCGGCCCGGTCCGGCCTGTTCCTGCTCCCCGCACCAAGCCAGTGGTGCGCGTCGCCAGCCCGGTTCGGCCTGTTCCTGCTCCCCGCACCAAGCCAGTGGTGCGCGTCGTCAGCCCGGTCCGGCCCGTTCCTGCTCCCCGCACCAAGCCAGTGGTGTGCGTCGTCAGCCCGGTCCGGCCCGTTCCCGCTCCCCGCACCAAGCCAGTGGTGCGCATCGTCAGTCCGGCACGGTCCATGCCTGTTCCACCTGTGCCTGGTCCGGCACCGGTCAGCTGCTCCACGCCGGAGCCAGAGCAATCCGCTCCACCGGTGTTCAGTCCAGCTCCGGCCAGCAGGGCCAGACCACGAGGGCGAGAGAGAGAGTGGTGGTCGCGCCCGGAGCCGGATCCGCCTCCGAGGCGGAATGCCCACCCAGCCCCTCCCCTGTGGTGTTTGGTTGGCGCGGTCGCAGTCCGCGCCTTTGGGGGAGGGTACTGTCACGCCCTGGCTCTGGGGACTCTTTAATGTTGAGCCAGGGTGTTAGTTTCTATGTTTAGTTTTCTAGGTTTATGTTCTAGATCGTGTGGATCTATGTTGGCCAGGGTGGTTCCCAATCAGAGGCAGCTGATTCTCGTTGTCTCTGATTGGGAACCATACTTAGGCAGCCTGTTGGCACTAGTTATTTGTGGGATCTTGTTCTGTATAGGTTTGTGTTGGTGAACCTGTAGACTTCACGTATCGTTTTGTTGTTTTGTTATTTGTGTAAAGTACTCATTAAAAGATGTACGCCTATCATGCTGCGCCTTAGTCCGCTTCCTGTAACGATCGTGACAGCAAGCCCTACTTTCCTCCACCTCTTATTAGAGAGGTGGCTTCATCTTACTCAGTCTGAGTTTCCTGTTACCGTACGACTACTGCATCGTAAGCACACAGCTCACAGTACAAACATAATCATATGTGTACATAACTTACTTTGGATTACCGTAAGGGGTACGGAAAACCCTTCAGCTCCAGTCTTAGGTGGAGAGTTAAGAGTCTTCTGGCACTGCAGTCCAGACAGACTACAGTCTGACGCTGCCTGTGTGTCTCTGATAAGACCTTAGGGAGAGCCATGTGGACACATCCGCCATCTCCAGCGGTCAGCAAACTATCAGCATCTGTGCAGAGGGTGCGGATGAAATTCATATTGCAGAGGTGATTTCTGCAGTCCCTTCAGTCCTGTCAATTTCAACTGTCAATCATAAATCAGTAACGGGGCATTAGGCCACCAATGTTAATTGAAATTATCAACCACATAATTAGAATGTGGAATTGAATCATGTAAATCCCAAGCATGCTTTCTCTCTTTACACTTCTGGAATTTACCTCAAGAGGTCTGGACATTATCAATCCCAAGCATAAGCCGTTGGAATTCTATAAACTAAGCACTGAGGTTAAAATGGAATAGTCAAGCTTAAACTGGTATTAGTGATGCTACGTTAGGGACGAGGCAGAACTCCTACATTTTCACTAAAGCAATATCCTCACTTGAATTGCCATGTGCTTGTTTTTAATTGCTCAGTAATATCAAACTGCAATGAAATATTAACATTGCCATTCCCTCTGCGATGGGTTGGTAATTGCAGGCAAAGTCAAAGGCCTCCAATATACAGAGCCCTCGGAAATTCAGGAAACATGAATATTAGTCGTCTTGGTTGATTCATCCTAATAATTATGATAAACTGTGATTACTCAACATGTAATCATATTGTTTTCAGATGAGTCCTAGGGGCATTTTTGGCTTTTTTCCACCCCATCTCTCAACAATCTCAAATAATATTCACTGGCTTTTCATACAGAAAATGCTATTGCTGCACAGTTCTATACTGTGGTTCAAATAACTACAATGCCACTTACAGAATTATAGATGATCAATGTAAAATGTTGTTTTAGGGATCAAGGAGTCAACGACAAGGTCATCTTGAGGGGATCTACAGTATTGAAACAGCTTAACTCTTTATTGAAATGTGTCTTATATAGTATAAGCTGTTCAGCATACCGTGTGTGTTGTGGTTGTTGTCAGACATAGCTAAACTTAGATTGATCTTGGTAATGTACAGTTAATCTGTTTCCACAGAGGATCATCCAATCACATTGTGACCAAATTGAGAAAAGCTGGGGAGAGATCTTATGACTGTGTGTGGGTGTATGTGGGATTAGATAGTGGTTTTCACAAGGCTTTTAGTGTGTGGTGAAATGGTTAGTTTATTGCCCTCCTTTTTCTTGACCTCCTTCTTTGAATGAATGAAATGGGCCACTCCTTGTAGTACTGACCTGATTTGGTTTACTTGGCTCTCTCTTAGAATATGACTCTTTAGATCTATGATTGCTCAGAGGGCTTGGAAGTGGCCAATGGAGACTTTCACCTTGGACTATTGGGGTTTTGACTGATGCTTGATGCTCAGAATGGCTCGTTAAGTTCACAAATTGACCTTCTCCAAAATTGGTTTTGCCCTCACATGTTTTTGTTGTACTTAACTGTATTTGTTTACATGTTACAGTGACCTTTGACACACACTATACTACTTACTTTAATATTTCCTAAGATGTTGTTTGTTGCATTAGATCACTTGCTTGCCCCTTTGAACTCCCCCTCATTCTGAGTGGTGTAAAATTGGTCCCAACATTTGTCCAAGGTCAATTACTTAGCCCGTCATCTGGCGGGCTACACATGAATCATATTTTTGGAGCGTCAGGCCAGCGGTTGGATTAAAATGCCACTCTATTTGTGTTTCCTCACAGCTGCTGTACTGTAGCATTAGCCTCCTGTTGGGGTGAGAGGAACTGACTGGTGCATTGGGGAGGACATTGGCCACATATGGATGGTCTAGCCAGTAGGTTGTTGAGCGTCATGAGGGTTTTGAGGTTCCCATCTGTATTTCTGTGATTATTTTAGTGTTATGTACGACTGTGCAAGGCAGATACCATGTTGTGACTAGTAGGCTGGGGGAAAATGGAATGTGATTGAAGTTGCTCTAATCTCCATGACAACATTTTTATTTATCAAATTGCGGTGTGTTTTGAGACCGATAGAGGATAAGGGAGTGGCAGGAGATGGAAACAGAGCAGGCTGTGACTGTAGGTCATGGTAATTCCTGGTAAACCTGACCGACTGGACCTCCCTCTGTTTGGACTCACTAAGGAGTCCCCCAGGGACCCAATGTGCTGCTTGTGGGGGCAGAACCTTGGCCGTGCCTTCCTGCGCCACGCACGTAAACGCATGCACACACACACACACCCACACACGCCTTGTAGGAGTGCTTCAGGACTAGCTATAGTGTATCCCTGCTCCAATTTCTTCCCATGTCTCTCCTTCTGAGCAGCAAAGACAAATGAGTGGTGTTGAGTAGTTAATTACATTTACATTTTAGTCATTTAGCAGACGCTCTTATCCAGAGCGACTTACAGTTAGTGAATATATTTAAAAAAAAAAAATTATACTGGCCCCCCGTGGGAATCGAACCCACAACCCTGGCGTTGCAAACGCCATGCTCTATCAACTGAGCTACATCCCTGCCGGCCATTCTCTCCCCTACCCTGGGCCAATTGTGCGCCGGCCATGAGTCTCCCGGTCGCGGCCGGCTGCGACAGAGCCTGGATTCGAACCAGGATCTCTAGTGGCACAGTTAGCACTGCAATGCAGTGCCTTAGACCACTGCGCCACTCACGAGCTGAGCAACACACCCGGTATATATATATACACACACACACACACACACACACACACACACACACACACACACACACACACACACACACACACACACACACACACACACACACACACACACACACAGCCGTCCTGTCTGCTTGTCACAGCACATTACCATTAGGTCAGGTTGCGCTCGTCACCGTTGCTATGGCAGCACTCATTGAAAAGTGTCTGGTTGTAGGCCTTTCCTCTAGGCTGCTCCTTCAAAAGAAAAACCAGCCACAACACTCAGCGGTGTTAGAATTATACTCCTAGAAAGCATTATTATCACAAAAAATAACACATTTAGCAGATGCTCTTATCCAGAGTGACTTACAGTTAGTGAATACATATATATATATTTCTTTTATACTGGCCCCCCATGGGAATCAAACCCACAAACCTGGCGTTGCAAACGCCATGCTCTATCAACTGAGCTACATCCCTGCCGGCCATTCCCTCCCCTACCCTGGACAACGCTGGGCCAATTGCACGCCGCCCATGAGTCTCCTGGTCGCGGCCGGCTGCGACAGAGTCTGGATTCGAACCAGGATCTCTAGTGGCACAGTTAGCACTGCGATGCAATGCCTTAGACCACTGCGCCACTCAGGAGCTCTTATACAGGCTCCTGCTGTTATTGTATTACTCAAAATGACTAAATACCCTTGCCGTAAAAGCATAAAACCCCATCACTTTTTTTCACCTTTTGCATGGTGTTAATGGTTAAACTTCAGTTATTCAACCTGCAAACTTTGAGAAACCTACATTATTGATGATTCCGTCCTCCATGGTTGTGACTTGATATGTTCCGTACATTATTGACCCTCTGCTAAACGGCCAGCCATGCAGGTGCCCTACATGCTGACATGAAGTGTAGGCAGTGATATGGCATCTGGGTCATTCCCTCTATTTTGGGTGGATTGGCTGGGAGGCCACTAAAAAGAACTGCATCTGACCTCGTTCTTTCCTGGCTCCTTTTGGGTTGTTTTTTAATGCTACTGACCCATATTTACTTTGACTCCATCCGAGCTCTCTATGAAAATAATTATGGAAGGTGCTTTTTATTCTCAATGGAACCATTTGCTTTCATATGCTCATATTTTTCACAGTTTATTGATCAACAGATGTGTCGATCACAACTGGCATTTATCATCTCACTGGTAGTTACAGTACAACAAATTCCAATGTATTATCATTAATTGACAAAATACATATTTGTAATTTTGATTAATCACTAGATTAATTTTGATTAGTTAAAACATGGATGTGACTCGACTGCCATTGATTAGTCGAGTAGTCCATTATGTAATTTATTGTTTGACCCCAGCCTTTAGTGAGGGGTGAAAGTCAGGGCATTGATGAAAGTCGCATCAAAGAGTTGAAAGTCGAACAGTCCATTAATTTATGTGGAGCTATTTTGAAGTAGCAGCAGCAGCCTTTCTGAGAAAAATCTGCCCAGCATGCTGCGTATGTGTTGTGACGCTGGACTCTCATCATACTAATTGGTTTTGGCCCATGGTCAGTAGATGAGGACAGCTGAGAGTGGGCAAGGCAGATGAGGTAAGCTCTTAATCTTCTGGAGTCCTTCCTTGGCTCACTGGGAGGACACGTCTGTGACTCTGGTGCACTCCAAGATGCATCACACAGTCTGGACAATTCTCTGCAGGAGGGGTGTGTGTGTGTGTGTAAGGTTGTGTTTGAGTGTGAGGGAGTTGTGGGAGAGAGAGAAAGAGTGTGAGTGGGTGTTTATGTGCATAATGCATAGTGTGTTTGTGTGTTAGAGTGTGCAAACTAATTTATACAGTATCTGTGTGCACACTCGTGTGTATCTGTTTGTATGTTCAGTGCTAATGTATACTTTATATGTGTGGTTGCTCGTGTGCATACTTAATTTCTTTACCTTTTGACATGCCAGGATCTCTGCTAGTGTGCCCAAGGACTCGTAAAGAAGAAGGACTCCGTGACCTGATCCCAGAGTTCATCTCATTAAGCCGTTAGGCCACCTAGGCCCTCATGGCACGTTCATTAAAGCCAATGAGGACTGTTAAGGGTGGATTACGCCATACATTTACCAGAATACGATCACAGCCAGAAGGAAACAGCGTGGCTTTCCTTACATCCAAGGGAAAGTGACGTAGTGGCATTGTAATTGTCTCCAACCCTTAATCAGATTTCCGCTCATTACCAACTGGTAAGCTAATGTCAGACCTGGGTTCAAATACTATTTGAAGTAATTCCAAAGGCACTCTTGGCAGGCTAAAGCAACAGCTAAAAGATTTCAAATAATATTTCAACCAAGGTTTGATGTCAGTCGGCTAGCATGGAGGATGAGAGGTGTATTTCCATCTCTCTCTCCCTGGCGGCATGGTGTTGATATGAATAATCTGGATTCATTGGAGGGATCTGTGATTTATATTAACCTTGATGTGTAGACTTGAGTGTGAAATGGTCCCTGGTGAATGTAGTAGTGTAGTGGTTTATTCTGCCACATTCTCAGACAGCTTGGTCCAGGGGAGATGTATGGGGAATATTTCACAGAATACAGCATTTAATCAATTCCCACAACATTGCAGTCAAGAGATCAAACATCTTTTTTCTTTTTCTTTTTTGCTGAGCAATATGGTATTTCACCAATTTGAAGAAGAATTGTTGTGTAGCATGGATCGGTTTGGCTCAAAATGTATTTATTTCGGTTATTGAAAATGTCAAATAGACTCGTAGAGCTAGACTTAACCATTTCACCCACTTCAATTGTGTGTGTTTATAATGGTGTAACATTGTAGTAGTTCAATATGTACTCATATAGAGTATAACTGTACATTATAAGCATGTGGCCACAAAGGACATATCTGAAATATAGGCCAAGTAGTTCTAGAGATTAATTGAGGAGAGTTTGTACAGTCTGTGCTGTACAAACACTGCTTGACAATGCATATGGAAAGAAGCAATTTTCTCCCAAGAACTGTACAGTACATGCACTTAGGCCCAAATGGGAACATACTGTATTATAAAGGCAAAGATAATAATATCTCTGATCAGAGCGAAAATGTCGCAGAGGAGTACTTGAACATGCACACTTTGTCATTTGCATGATTTGCATGATTTGAGTTTGAGTTTGACTCTTGACAATTCATGGCATAGTATTTTTCATCATCTCCCTTCTCCCTGCTGTGAGTCAGACACTTGAGCCCTGGTTGTGGGGCCTCGTAGGCTGGCAGCCCTGTTTGACTTTGACACTGCAGACATCGTCCCCTGCTTTATGACTCATAGTCATCCCACAGTGAATACGCCCCTACAGGAAGACTGGGGTTGCCATTTATGAGACTGGGGGTTGTGATATAGTATGTTAGGGAGCAGTATAACATTGTAATGAACTGTCTTTAAAACTTAGAGAGGATTTTTTCTTTTCTTAAAAGGTGTGTTCGCTCGTATATGTATTTATGTATGTGAGTGTATGGGTAGGCTATGTGGTTGCATTTGGTGACTTTATTTGAATGACCCAGTGGGTGGGCATTTCCTATACGGCATGCTGTATTTAAATCAGAATCGTCCATCAGAGCATTCTGAAAATCTGAGCAATTCACCATGAATGTGTTGTTGATACAGTACCTCTGTCCTGATATTTAATGCAGGAACCCTACCTCTCTATGTGCTGTTTGGGAGACACTAGTCTTGCTGATGCACATGGTGTCACTGATTAAATAAAAGTGCTATGCAGCACTGGGATGTTTTGTCACCACACCGTTATTCCAGTCAGCCCATCTTAAAATGGTGCTGGAGTCTATGAGATTACTGTGATGACTTTGCTCTCAATCCCTTTATGGAGTTCTAAGCAGGACTGGAGCACTGGGACAGGGATGAGGATTGGAGCTGGCAACCTGTCTCTTTCAATGAAGCCATTTTCACCCTGATGGGATGTGAGAGGTATGAACCATTTGGCAAAGCGTTTATTGTCGGGTTAGTTGAAGGGTTAGCCATCTTGGTTCTTCAGGTATACCTATTATTCCCTTGAAATTGTATTTCTCCAGACTGCAAACCATACAAGTATTCAAACATGGCCCTGTTCTATCAAAGATAATATGTTGTGGGTTTATGCAACAAAAAAGCCTGTTCAAATGAGTTTAAAGATGTTTTTAGGAAAATGTGTGGTTTTGCTTTGATCTATTCCTAACAAGAAATTTGAAAAACGAATGTTCAAAACCCTTTACATGCACATTTATGACTCTTATAGTTTGGGATTTATGCTGGTACAGTAGCAGTGTTGTTGTTCTTTGTCTCCTGATTATTTTGCAGCCGGAAGTGGTGATTTATTATTAATTAGGAGGCATGCTCTAATGGTTTTCTTTGATTCCATGGATGCTAAGTGTTGGCTTAATCCATATTAATAATCCTAATGAATCTCCACTGGTGGTTGGTTTCCCTGGTGATATAATATTTAAGGGGAGAATGATCCTCTGGTTTGTCATAACATTATTGCAATCAATAAAGTGGTCTTGTATGTAAAAGGTAAACAAAGTTTATGCAGAAATAGAAATGTGTACAGTATGTGTGTAGCTTGCTTGGCCTCGTTGGGATTTTTCTGTTCTCTGTCCTGGGCCTTTGTGTTATTTCCAAGGAAGTACAAGATGATGACTATGATTATGATAATCTTACTTTGGTATGATATTTTTGGTCTGTCAGTCGCTCCTGATTGTGGCTGTTATTCTTAACTTGACTAGAGCTTCAAAACAATGTTGTTCAGAACATTTGTGTTGATCATCATCATTGGACAATAACCTTGATTGGATGCTGCATGTGACATAAAGTTGAATTCAATGCAACAAAGTTGCATGGACTTTGTTGCATTGAATTCAATTGAGTGGAGGTTGCGTCATGTATCACCAGTAGGGTTGAATGGCGGTAACCCGGTTACCGAGATTTACCGCCCAAACCCACTTTACCGCCCAAACCCACATGACATTATTTGTATGAACAGCATGACGTGAAATGGAACTGTTAAATGATATGTAATGTCTAAATCTGGATTCTCTAAGGCCTTCTCTCTGGTCATTGCAGGATGAATCATCAACTCACAGGGTGGGAACCGACAGCCAATCTCAGTATGTAGACCTACAGCCAATCTCACCTATCATCTCATCATGGTAACTTTTTTTTATTGTGACAGGTAGACCTACATTTGCTTCAGCATAGCCTTTGCTACAGTAATATAAAGACTAAATGCATGTCTAATTTACACATCTCCAGCTGGCTTTCGGGGATCACCTTATTTTTTAATTGTATAGATGACCAAGAACCCGATGGTCAATCTGACAGAGCTCCAGAATTCCTCTGTGGGGATGGGAGAACCTTCCAGAAGGACAACCATCTCTGCAGCACTCCACCAATCAGGCCTTAATGGTAGAGTGGCCAGACAGAAGCCACTCCTCAGTAAAAGGCACATGACAGCCCGCTTGAAGTTTGCCAAAAGGCACCTAAAGGACTCTCAGACCATGAGAAACAAGATTCTCTGGTCTGATGAAACCAAGATTGAACTCTTTGACCTGAATGCCAAGCGTCACATCTGGAGGAAACCTGACACGATCCCTACGTTGAAGCATGGTGGTGGCAGCATCATGCTGTGGGGATGTTTTTCAGTGGCAGGGACTGCGAGACTAGTCAGGATCAAGGGAAAGATGAATGGAGCAAAGTACAGAGAGATCCTTGATGAAAACCTGCTTCAGAGCACTCAGGACCTCAGACTGGGGCAAAGGTTCACCCAAGACAACGCAGGAGTGGCTTCAGGACAAGTCTCTGAATGTCCATGAGTGGTCCAGCCAGAGCCCGGACTTGAACCCGATCGAACATTTCTGGATAGACCTCAAAATAGCTGTGCAGCGACTCCCCATCCAACCTGACAGAGCTTGAGAGGATCTGCAGAGAAGAATGGGAGAAACCCTGCAAATACAGGTGTGCCAAGCTTGTAGTGTCATACCCAATAAGACTCGAGTCTGTAATCGCTGCCAAAGGTGCTTCAACAAAATACTGAGTAAAGGGTCTGAATACTTATGTAAATGTGATATTTCAATTTTTTATTTGTAATACATTTGCTAAAATTTCTAAAAACCTGATTTTGCTTTGTCATTATGGGGTATTGTGTGTAGATTGATGAGGGAAAAAAGCAATTTAATCCATTTTAGAATAAGGCTGTAACGTAACTAAATGTGGAAAAAGTCAAGGGGTCTGAATACTTTCTGAATGCACTTAAATGCTTTATAATGCGTTTGAATTAAACTTCAGGGAAATACCGGGTTATCCGGGAGAAAAGTGATTTATTCTCGGGATGGAACATTTGTAAAATACAGTGAAAATATTCTACCCTAATCAACAGTCAAAGTGTGAACAAAGTGCAGATTCCATTACTCCATTATAAGAGTCCATTAGCTGACCTCTGAATCGATTTCTTTGCAGTAATGAACGCCCTCTTGGATATTTGGCCCAATATAATGTTGGCATCAAGATGATAGGATTGGTTGGATTTGTATTTCATGCACGCACACACACGCACACACACACACACACAGAATGTGGCTGCCATGCCCCAGTACCGCTAGGAGATTACCCTGTTCCCTCACATTAATCATGCATTATCGTTTGCCCAGGAACCAAAGTCATAGAAAAACATCTACAAAAAAAACCCGCTACATGTCATGGTTACAGGTAATGTTTCTGATAAATGGTGACATGGCAACGTTTCAACAATAAAATATTTTTGACATTTCGACATTTGATTAAATTGGAACGGGAAGTGATACTCTTACAGTTTTTTTCCAACTGCTTACACACGTTTTCAAAACTATGTCTCCTTTTTTCAAAACTCTACACACAATTCCCAAAACTGCACACTCAAAATGCAAAATGCCTCACATCTCCTTCAAAATGTAACACTGCATTCAAAATGCCATAAACACGTCAAAATAAAGCATTTGCATCAAATGGCAAACACTTCTTTCATAATAGTAAATTTTGGGATATACCATGTAAACACTGTTGTTCTAAATCTAAAGCTCTTTGGTCTTTCATAGGCTTATATCTACATTTCAATACAATGTTCTACAGTGAAAGTAATCTGCTGAGAGGGGTAACAAGTACACTGTAAACACCAATGCAATGTAGAAACAGAAAATATTTATTAGGCCAAACATTACTGTTGTATACAGTAGCATACAACAAAATCATAAATATATGTAAACCAAAAGAACACAATTGTGTGTGGGGGGTCCCGGGGGGGCAGTCCAGGAATTGGTAGGGGGGGGGCAGTCACCAGTGCTAAGCTATGCTTCATCTCTTCTCCGGGCTGGGTCTGGCCACAATAGTTCGTCCACATCACAAGATACGTTTTCTCTTGCCAAACATCGAGAGAAGTACAGTGAGGAAAAAAAGTATTTGATCCCATGCTGATTTTGTACGTTTGCCCACTGACAAAGAAATGATCAGTCTATAATTTTAATGGTAGGTTTATTTGAACAGTTGGAGACAGAATAACAACAAAAAATCCAGAAAAACGCATGTCATAAATGTTATAAATTGATTTGCATTTTAATGAGGGAAATAAGTATTTGACCCCTCTGCAAAACATTACTTAGTACTTGGTGGCAAAACCCTTGTTGGCAATCACAGAGGTCAGACGTTTCTTGTAGTTGGCCACCAGGTTTGCACACATCTCAGGAGGGATTTTGTCCCACTCCTCTTTGCAGATCTTCTCCAAGTCATTAAGGTTTCGAGCCTGACGTTTGGCAACTCAAACCTTCAGCTCCCTCCACAGATTTTCTATGGGATTAAGGTCTGGAGACTGGGCCACTTCTTTGTTGCCTTGGCCGTGTGTTTTGGGTCATTGTCATGCTGGAATACCCATCCACGACCCATTTTCAATGCCCTTGCTGAGGGAAGGAGGTTCTCACCCAAGATTTGACGGTACATGGCCCCGTCCATCGTCCCTCTGATGCGGTGAAGTTGTCCTGTCCCCTTAGCAGAAAAACACCCCCAAAGCATAATGTTTCCACCTCCATGTTTGACGGTGGGGATGGTGTTCTTGGGGTCATAGGCAGCATTCCTCCTCCTCCAAACACGGCGAGTTGAGTTGATGCCAAAGAGCTCCATTTTGGTCTCATCTGACCACAACACTTTCACCCAGTTCTCCTCTGAATCATTCAGATGTTCATTGGCAAATCTCAGACGGGGGGGCCTTGCGAGCACTGCAGGATTTCAGTCCTTCACGGCATAGTGTGTTACCAATTGTTTTCTTGGTGACTATGGTCCCAGCTGCCTTGAGATCATTGACAAGATCCTCCCGTGTAGTTCTGGGCTGATTCCTCACCATTCTCATGATCATTGCAACTCCACGAGGTGAGATCTTGCATGGAGCCCCAGGCCGAGGGAGATTGACAGTTATTTTGTGTTTCTTCCATTTGCGAATAATCGCACCAACTGTTGTCACCTTCTCACCAAGCTGCTTGGCGATGGTCTTGTAGCCCATTCCAGCCTTGTGTAGGTCTACCATCTTGTCCCTGACATCCTTGGAGAGCTCTTTGGTCTTGGCCATGGTGGAGAGTTTGGAATCTGATTGATTGATTGCTTCTGTGGACAGGTGTCTTTTATACAGGTAACAAACTGAGATTAGGAGCACTCCCTTTAAGAGTGTGCTCCTAATCTCAGCTCGTTACCTGTATAAAAGACACCTGGGAGCCAGAAATCTTTCTGACTGAGAGGGGGTCAAATACTTATTTCCCTCATTAAAATGCAAATCAATTTATAACATTTTTGACATGCGTTTTTCTGGATTTTCTGTTGTTATTCTGTCTCTCACTGTTCAAATAAACCTACCATTAAAATTATAGACTGATAATTTCTTTGTCAGTGGGCAAACATACAAAATCAGCAGGGGATCAAATACTTTTTTCCCTCACTGTATCTCCTAGCATGGCGTATCCAACCTTGGACAGAGGCAACCTCTATGTCCCCACATGCGTCCTCCATTGCCTGGAGAAGCGGCATGCGGGCATAGGGTTGGCGATCATACACTTTCCAGCGCCAGGCTGAGAAGAATTCCTCTATGGGATTTAGAAAAGGTGAATATGGGGGTAGGTACAAAACTACAAATTGTGGATGGGTAGCAAACCAGTTTTGGACCAGAACAGCCCAGTGAAACCTAACATTGTCCCATATAACCACAAATCTAGCAGGCTCCTGATCTGGATCAGGGACAAGCATTGTGTAAATTGCGTCCAGAAAAGTGAGCATATGGCCGGTGTTGTACGGACCCAGTGTGGCATTGTGATGGAGGACCCCGTTTTGAGTAATGGCAGCACACATAATTATATTACCCCCACACTGTCCAGGGACATTGGTAATTGCCCTGTCCTATTACATTTATTCTGCAGCGCCTGGTTTTGGTGAGGTTGAAGCCAACCTCATCCACATAAATAAATTCATGGCGAATTACATGGGCATCCATCTCCAATACTCTCTGTAACAGACAAAATGATATAAAGATGAGTAAATATGGTATGTCTGAAGTACTGCAAGTAGTGTTGCATACATACCTCTACAAAGTCATGTCGCAGATTCTTGACTCTGTCAGAGTTTCTCTCAAATGGCACCATGTAAAGTTGTTTCATCGTCACTTGGTGCTGTTGGAGGATGCGTTGTATGGTCGACAGGCTTGCAGCATTGATGTTGTTAAATATGGTGTCATTATTCAAGATATGCTCTCTTATCTCTCGAATCCTAATTGCATTGTTGGCCAAAACCATATTTATAAATGCAGTCTCTTGTACATCTGTAAACAAGCGTCCTCGTCCTCCATGATGTCTTTGCCTTTCCACTCTGTACAGAATTCAAACACAGTATGTGTTCAGCATAGGAACTGTAAACAATGTACAAAAAAATGTAGTACAGCATGATAATAAGAATATGACACTTAGCAGACGCTTTTATCCAAAGGGACTTACAGTCATGTGTGCATACATTTTTACGTATGGGTGGTCCCGGGGCTCGAACCCACTACCCTGGCGTTACAAGCGCCATGCTCTACCAATTGAGCTACAGAGGACCAACCTCGTTCATTCAATGCAGTGCAGTAAATGGATGGCTTAGAGTTACAAATGTTTATGCAATACTATGCAGTCATACGTATTTTACAGTACATTACTGTAATGCTAGATTGTTGCATACCTGTTCTCATTTCTGAAGGTTCGACTTATGGACGCCACTGTAAATCGACTCAAGTTGGGCTGGACTCTCAGTCCAGCCTCTCTTATGGTCAAACCGTGGTTGATCACATGATCAACAAGTGTTGCCCTAATCTCATCAGAGATGGCTCTCCTTCCTTCTCTTCTTTGCCCTCGTCCTCTTCTTCCTCTTCCTCTTCCTCCTACTCCTCCTCCTCCTCCTCTTCCAACTCTTCGTCTTTGAATTTGTCCTCGTTGTTGTCCCCTGCCTCTCCCTCCTACTCCTCTTGCTCTCTGTTCATTGTTGGCATCCATTGTTCAAAACAGGTAATCTGACCTATTTATAGGCCTATACTACAGTAAAGCAGTGATTGGTTAGTGATCAGTTAAGCAATTAGTGTTTGCACATGTGAGGAGTGTGTGTGTGACCTGGTGAATAAGTGTAGCATTTTGATTGGTTGTGTTTGGAAAAGGAAAGCAAGTCACTTCCTGTTAGATTTTTGTGTTTTAGGTAGAGAATTGTGTGTAGTGTTTTGAAAAAAAGTGTTTTATGCAATTGACAACTGAATCAAAGGCTGAGAAATAGCTTATGGTTTTGGAGATTTGGTGTGTAATTTTGCACTTTGAGTGAGAGGTTTAAAAAATCGTGTGACATGAAAAGATGTTGTGTGTAAGCAGTTGGAAAAAACTGTAAGGACAAATTCGAACAAAATGCTGTTCTGTAAAACATTGTTGTTGCCAATCGGAAAGGTGCTTAAATGTTTGAGGTTATACTGTATCTTCAAAATGCATGTCTTTAGTGTTTCCCAAACGTTTTATATTGTGACCCACCTGTTCTTACAACCTTTCTTTTGACCAAACCATGTTAACCACGAACATGGCTTAATAAGCTGGGTACGACCATTCTGTTGGGTCCTGACCCACCAATTGGGAAACATTGGTCTACCAAGTGGTTTTTCCAATATGGCAGCCCTCAGTCTGTGAGAATGTAGCTAACGCTGGCATATCCTCTGAAGTGGTTGTCCTCGCTAAGCTAACTCTAAAGCTAGCTAAAGCAAACCGGCTCAGCAGACCCACGTGTCTGCAGGTCAGAAGCCTGGGCAGGGTCTTAGCCTGGGCTCCTGGCCAGGGAACATGCCTTATGACTACAGGGGAGGGAAGGAGAGGAGAGCTGAGGCAAGGGATATCTACCTGTCTGCCTCTCCTCCCTGCTTATATCCCTATCTCTCTCTCTCTCTCCATCTGACATTCAGTCTGTCTGTTGATGCCGCTTTTCAATTCCCAAATACAATTACGCCCCAAACACTACGTCATTGGAGCGTCACTGGAATATTTAGGCACTAAACAATTGTGAAGTTGCTTTGTCAAGTCTGTCTCACGCTTTTCAGTCTCAAAATAGAATGAAACACCAACACACTAACCCAATAGATTGGAACTGATATTACGCACACGATCGTGTTGTTCTGTTCTGTTCTGTTTTGAAGCATTGCAGTGTTATCTATAAGCCTAATACTCTACAACAGAGACAAAACCCAGTTACTCACCAATCTGCTTCATTTTGCTGTTCGCTTTTACAACTCCCCCCTCTCTCCTCTCTCTCCCACACAGTCTACACCCCCAGTCACACACACACACACGCACACACACACACATACCCTCCCCCCCCCCCCCCCCCCCCCATCTCTATCTCTTCCCGCTCTGTGCTGCACTGTCTCTGATCCGGGGAGCTGTAATAGCTCCTCTGCTTAGTGTGCATGTTGGTCTCCAGCTGTCATCTCAGCGCTGCTAGCGGGAAGTGGAGGAGAAGACGCGTGCCCTAGGCGAGAGAGGGAGTGTGTGTGTAAAAAAGAGAGGGAGCTGGAGTATGGAGAGACAGAGAGAGAGAGAGTGAGAGAAAGAAAGCGAGCGAGAGAGAGAGAGAGAGAGAGTGAGAGATAGGGGAAAGGAGGGAGGAGGGAAGGAGGTACCACTGCAGACGTACAGCCACTGTCACAGCTCCACAGCCAGAGGACAGAGGAAGAAACTGCAGTGAACAGCAGCAGCACAAGGAAGCATGGAGGAGCAAGACTCTATCGTTCATCTGGACCTCTACCCCTCTCACTGACAATCTTCCTCTGGGAATCCCCGTGAAGAGGGGAGTAGAGAAGAGAAGAGGGTCATAGAGGACAAGAGGAGTAATCTCTCGATCTGCCCTTCAGGAGAGGAAGCACCAGTCCCTTACTCTAGTGGGACAAATCACACATTATTATTTGTTCTGCCTGTCGGACCTGTGTACGTCTTGGGCTATCTTCCCCTGCGGTGACCTTCTGGACTGTGTGGACTTACGTTGACCCTGGAAAGGACCATGGGGCTGGGGTGGAGGTGGAGGGGTGCAGGAGGGACCCCCAACATAAGGACAGGGGGCAGCACATTGCTCTGGGCGACAGTACTGCTGCTCTGTGGTACCTGGAGGGCTAACACACAGACCATAGAGGACACCAAGTCTGTATACTTCTGGGAAACAGGTACTGGTCTCCCATTGTACTATGAGAGACTTAGGGACAGATTGGTTGTTGTTTTGTGCTGTTTGACTTTAATGGTGATCATAATAGAAAATCTTCAATATTGAAGTCTCCCGAGTGGTGCAGTGGTCTAAGGCACTGCATCGCAGTGCTAGCTGTGCCACTAGAGATCCTGGTTCGAATCCAGGCTCTGCCGTAGCCGCCCGCGACCGGGAGATCCATGGGGCGGCGCACAAGTCGTCCAGGGTAGGGGAGGGAATTGCCGGCAGGGATGTAGCTCGGTTGGTAGAGCATGTTGTTTGCAACGCCAGGGTTGTGGGTTCGATTCCCACGGGGGGCCAGTATGATAAAATGATGTATGCACTCACTAACTGTAAGTCGCTCTGGATAAGAGTGTCTACTAAAATGTAAGCAGAATATTTTGTTTCAAGGAACATGATTTCAATAGTCAATGGTGACTATGTATTCAGTATTGAAAAAGCTTTTTAAATCAGGAGTCAGACAAGACACTCAGCTTGTGCACGACATTCTCTGTTCTCATTTCCTCTCCGTGAACCTTTAGAAAATTAGAGCAGGTCTCAAGATCCTTAAAAAAACCCTGTCATCGCATTACCTAATTTTCCCTGTCCCTTGCACTAGTCTCACAAGCTGATAACACATTGTAAAAGTCTAGAAGTCTGGAATAGCAAGCTGTCATGGGAGAATGAGGCAGAGAAAGATAATAAAGAAATCTAGAGAAGTCTAATAGTAAGTGCATTGAATTTGGCACCTAAAGCTGGCATGATACATTCTGACTGGATTACTTCCATTTCTGTCTCTTAGCTGAATTGGTGGTTGAGGTGTGTGGTTGCACAATATCTTGATGATTATATATGTGATGGAGCACAACAGTAGACACAAAATGGGGAGCTGACTGCAACCACGAGATGAAATGGGACGGGTGGTTGCAGAGTGTTTCCTGATAACCTCTGATACAGTATGTGCAATGCATTAGTAATGTACAGCTCCTCTAAGATAATTAGAAGATCTGAGCCAGGAATAATCATGTCCAGAGATACTTGGTGCACTTACGAGTGCCTTTAAAAATATATGGGCAAATCTCCTTGGCTCCGAGGTGTTAGTTAACCCTTCGCTTTCTCACCTCCCCCACCACCTCCCTCCCCCTCATGGGACTAGATGAGGGCACAAACCCCTCCCCCTTCCCAACCTCCTGGACAGCTCAGCTCAGCCCAGCGCCAGTCCCGAATCGATGGGATGTCGTTGTCTCTCATGCTCCTGCATCTTTAAAGAGGATGTAGCTGAGGAAGGAGATTAAAGGAGTAGGGATTTACTCAAGAAAGACTTTTAAGGGAGCAGCCCTGCCCTAAGAAATGGAGTGTCAGGGGCTAGATCTCTCCCACTGTAGGTCATTACGATTACGCCACACTCCCACGCTACCGCACCCCTCTCTCTCACGCTACATACTGTACACACACACCTGCACAAACACAGGAAAGCAAACACATACACGCACACATACCTCATACTGCCTATAGCCACATCGCTTTAGGTCTGTACTGTGATATGTAACCCTCTGTTAGGAGGTTTTCTGTTCTTTCTAACTAAAGGAAGACTATTGATTTTAGTATAGAAGTTTTGAATTTTAGTAATTTTGAGATGTGGTTTAGAGATGCCACAGAGCTTGGAGATAACATACAGTAGAGCTATTTATTTATGTGATTTCAAGCACTTTTCAACAAAATGTGTTGTTGGAGCATGGCGCTTGCAAGGTCAGGGTTCTGGGTTCAATTCCCACGAGGGGACCAGTACGATAAAGTATGAAAAATGTATGCACTCACTACTGTAAGTCAATCTGAATAAGAGTGTCTGCTAAATTACTAAAATGTGATATCATAGCATTTGCATACCACTTTTTGTGCATTTCAGCTCTTTTCATCAAATATGATTATGTTTGTGCACATTTCAGAGA
Organism: Coregonus lavaretus; assembly: GCF_964263955.1. NCBI lineage: Eukaryota > Metazoa > Chordata > Actinopteri > Salmoniformes > Salmonidae > Coregonus > Coregonus lavaretus. The sequence continues at coordinate 65,553,754 of NC_139990.1, read as the reverse complement.
GCGCAGTCAGTGGAGGGAATATTCTGGTGGCAAACGCTGCTGTGATGTTTGCATAATGATGAGTTGCTGAAATACAGCCCTGTCTTCAAACTATAGGGAATTGGCTCACATTGCTTTTATTGGCTTCTATGAAAATAGGATCTATGTTTAGAGGTGCAGAGAATTCTGGGATATTTCCCTCTGGAGGGTTCTATTTAAATGACAAAAGAGAAAACAGGCACAGGCTGCCACAGTCTTGATAATGATGTTATTGAAGAAGGTGAGGATGATGATGACAATGATGATGAGGTGAAGGAGGAGGAGAAACCTGTTGAGAATAAGGTTGATGAAGGCAATTATGATGATGATGATGATGATTATATTGATGTTGACAATAATGAGGAGATTGTGAAGGAGTCGGAGGATGATGTGGTAAAGTATAGTAGTGTTACCAGCCTTGAAGAGATTCTTGGAGGGTTTATGGCTCTCTCACACAGTTATTTATATCCTCTCTATCTCACACACACACACACACACACACACACACACACACACACACACACACACACACACACACACACAGTGGGTGGAATTCATCTTGCAGTTTGGTGCTGTGTGCGCTTCATTAGTTTCCGTTAGTGGAGTGGCAGTACTGCTGTAGTCTGTAGGGCGGAGCTGTCAGGATTGCACCAGCATGCGTGCTCATCGGAGGCCAAGGCAATGATCAGTGTGTGTACAGTGTGACTGTGTGAGCACACACCTCCACAGCAAATGAGGCTTTGGTAACACACTACCCCATTCCTTGAACTCTCACTAATAATTAATAATATAAATAATTGGTCATTTAGCAGACGCTCTTATCCAGAGCGACTTACAGGAGCAATTAGGGTTAAGTGCCTTGCTCAAGGGCACATCGACAGATTTTTCACCTAGTCGGCTCGGGGATTAGAACCAGCGACCTTTCGATTACTGGCACAACGCTCTTAACCACTAAGCTACCTCACTCTGACACCATGGGATTTAAATGCGGATACTCCAACTGTCTTGACTTGTACTGGTATGACACCATCAAACCAACAGTGTTTGGTGTGACTCTTCCAATGTGAAGAGGTATCTTCATTTGTGACATTCAGAGGCGAGCTACAACTCCCTCATCGTAGTCATATCCAATATTCACCAATATAATTTGAATACCGCCAAGCTATTTGTAATGACGTACAAATGCAGGCGGCAAATGTCCTGCTGTGTTGTAGGGAAGCATGAATACATTGACAGTGACAATGACAACAGAGATGTTTATCTGTGTGGTTCAGAACCATTCTCTGAGTGACAGCACAACCCAGCAGGAGAGCCTGATGCATCTCCAACGTTCCCATTCGCGCTTCTCCAGGTCCTAATCTGCCATTGGGATCCAGATTAAACATGATTCAGATTACGTAGGTATCGTCCCTGACTTCTGATCATCCCAATCCCTTTTACCAGAATGTCTCCCTCTCTCTGGCCTACTCAGGGTTTACACCACGTTTTCCTCCCCTAGACCTATCAGCCACCTGAAATGTGCATGGTTACCGCTAATTCTGCTAATCGCTCTTAACTGCTTTCAGCCAACACCTGTCAGGGCTCCAGTCCAGACTAACGCTTTCCCCCGGTGGCACTGGTGCCACTAACTGGTGCCACTAACTGGTGCCACTAACCCCCCACCCATATCAGATATCTTGATTGTAAAACAGTGTGCTTTGAGCTCAATAATGACCGTTGAGAAATAAAACGCTGAGACCCTCTCTTTAATATGGAAAACGAATTGCTTGCAAAGTAGTTTTTTTCCCACAATTGCATTTTGAATTGGCATACAATCACGAGGGGTACACGAAGGGGAGAGAGAGTGTGAGAGACTTGCTCATTACAGCAGCCGGCCCCAGAGAAACAGGCAGGCACAGTGGCAGGGCAGACACGTTTATTACAGGAATCATGAGGATAATGCACTTTACTTTTTAACAAATTCCTGGTTTTATCCACCTAACAAAACAGGATGTGTTGATTGCGGTGACCAGCTAGAATGTGCATCTCGCACCAGTGCGACCAATACATTTTTTAACTCACACAGCCAAGTCAAAGGTCGCAAAATGTAGTCCTGCCTGTAGGCCTACAGATGACACACCGTTGGCCCGCCTCGCAACCACTTGCGCCCATATGGGTGTTTCTAGGAAGGAAATGTAGATGTATATCTGTGAATGTTTGTTGATCTATAGACCACTTGCAACTCAAAAGACAATTGAACCAAGTAGCCCACTACTCCTCCCCTAGTGTTGTGGACGTACTGTAGCTACTGTATGTGTAACCATGATGCTGGACTGATGTCATCCCTCAATGAGAGGGGCCAGTGTGAAGAGCACTGACAGGCCATTGTTACTGAATACATTTCCACCTAACGATGGCTCCAGCAGTGAGGGATGTCACCCAACCTAGCTGTTAGTGGCTCTCCCAGTCCCAACCACCTGCTATGACAACATACACTATATATACAAAAGTATGTGGACACCCCTTCAAATTAGTGGATTTGGCTATTTCAGCTACACCCGTTGCTGACAGGTATATAAAATCGAGCACACAGCCATGCAATCTCCATAGACAAACATTGGCAGTAGAATGGCATTACTGAAGAGCTCAGTGACTTTCAACGTGGCACTGTCATAGGATGCCACCTTTCCAACAAGTCAGTTCATCAAATGTCTGCATTGCTAGAGTTGCCCCGGTCAACTGTAAGTGCTATTATTGTGAAGTGAAAACGTCTAGGAGCAACAACGGCTCAGCCGTGAAGTGATAGGCCACACAAGCTCACAGAACGGGACCACCGAGGGCTGAAGCGCATAGCGCGTAAAAATCGTCTGTCCTCGGTTGCAACACTCACTACCAATATCCAAACTGTCTCTGGAAGCAACGTCAGCACAAGAACTGTTCGTCGGGAGCTTCATGAAATGGGTTTCCATGGCCGAGCAGCCGCACACAAGCCTAATATCACCAAGCGTCGGCTGGAGTGGTGTAAAGCTTGCTGCCATTGGACTCTAAAGCAGTGGAGACACGTTCTCTGGAGTGATGAATCACTCTTCACCATCTGGCAGTTCGACGGACTAATCTGGGTTTGGCGGATGCCAGGAGAACGTTCCCTGCCCCAATGCATAGTGCCAACTGTAAAGTTTGGTGGATGATGAATAATGGTCTGGGGCTGTTTTTCATGGTTCGGGCTAGGCCCCATAGTTCCAGTGAAGGGAAATCTTAATGCTACAGCATTCAATGACATTCTAGAAGATTCTATGCTTCCAACTTTATGGCAACAGTTTGGGGAAGGCCCGGTTGACGAAGACACAAAGCGGGGTCCATGCAGAAATGGTTTGTCGAGATCAGTGTGGAAGAACTTGACTGGCCTGCACAGAGCCCTGACCACAATCCCATCTAACACCTTGGGATGAATTGTAACACCGACTGCGAGCCAGGCCTAATCGCCCAACATCAGTGCCCAACCTCACGAATGCTCTTGTGTCTGACCGGAAGCAAGTCCTCGTAGCAATGTTCCAGCATGTAGTGGAAAGCCTTCCCAGAAGAGTGGGGGCTGTTATAGCAGTAAAGGGGGGACCAACTCCATATTAGTGCCCATGATATTGGAATGAGATGTTCGACAAGCAGGTGTCCACATACTTCTGGTCATGTAGTGTAGTACATACTAGAGTGAACAGCCTGTCTGGAGAGCGTATGAGGGAAAAGGTCAGAAGCTCAATACCATAATCTAAGGTCATTATCATGGTAAAACAAACACAGCATCTCCCACTCTCCCAGACTCCCACTAGACCAGGATAATTCAAACCAGGGCCAAGATCCATAGTGCGACTGTTGTTCTTCCTTCCTCTCTATTCAGGAACTGACTCAGACCTTGAACTCCAGGGCAGTGGACTATCTGGCCAATCAATTAAGAAAAAAACAGCAGTACTGAAAAAACATTGAGGCCTGGCTTTTAGTAGCCTTGTACTATCACCTGAATGTACAGTGTTAGAGATTGACAAGTGCCTTTGGCAGGAAACAAGCCCACATCTAGCTGCCTCAGTAAGAGATGCTGTCTGGAGATATGGCCATGGGGGATATCTCTGACAACATCCCAATTGAATGTATCCCTATGGAGCCAAGCTTCATTTTAGTGAGTGCATTTTAATATAACCCATGTTGACCCTCATTACCATAGTACCTGGGGGCATACCAGCTTCTGAGATATAATTGGCTGGCCACTCTTTAAGACCCATAGCAACAGGTAGCATATTTATGCCATGAATAAATGAAGGTGATTTCCTTGGGAGTTGGAGATCAGTGTTTATCTTGTATATTCCCTGTTCAGTTGGGCTCTAATGGGAGATAGCTGAAGCAGTAGTGTGTGACTGGTCTCATATCCATATTAAAAACTGAGCACTCAGCAGCACTGCAGCCCACGGTGTATTTATATTTCTGGAGAGAGGCAACAACAGCAACACAACTTACACACAGCGTCAGCAGATTTCTGCCTTGGAAAGGGAGGGTGAAACATTTCAAAGAAGATTTGCGTTTCGTATCAAGATGAATGGTTTTGGGTTGGTTTCAAGATCCAAGCTGTTTTGCACCTGTTGTAACATCTGTAACAGCACCTTCGAACTGTACAGGTATTTCATCACATTGAAACTTGTTTGATGATAGAAATTCATAGAGAACTGGTAGTATACTTTGCACTGACATCTCATGTGAACAAAATATCTTATTTTGACCCACATTGGGGTTGTGGTGAAGGGTGAAACTGTTCTTTTTCACATATATGTTGCATGAGCAGATTAAGCTGTATCCTTGTCTCCCAAAAACTGCACTTTGTGAAATGGCCCATTGTAGTCCCACGTAGATGCAGCAATGTGCAGGCCAGGGAGCAGAAGAGTTTGTTTAAAGGGAGACTCAGCGAAATGACGTTGCCACAAGCAGCACCACAGATATTGAGATGAGCGAGATGCAAGACTTCGCTCTCACACAGTCACACACAGTATCTGCGCATGTGCACAGGTTCGCTTCACGCTGTTCACAGTGTAGTGGCCACGGACCCAAAACAACAGAGAAGTTGAGCCTCGCGCTTCAACGCTCTTAGTTGTTGCGGAAATTGACCCACTACGCTGTATACTTTCTGCATCTACGTCATATCGCTGAGTCTACCTTTAATCTAAATGGCAGAGCTTACACTAAGACCTGATCATTACTGATATAGCGATGCGGGCCGGATTACAGATTATAGTTTATCCCAAAAACTTTAGTTATAGTGATTTAAGAGGATTTGCACATTTACACCATATTCTGCAATATTCCAACGGCTCACAACATAGTATATTTAGATGGTGGCTAGGTCATAAATGTATTTAATATGTATTTACTGGTATTTATTACTTTGTATATATTAGTGTTTGTATGGTGAGAGTAAGCAGATCAATGGTAATATTAGGGGATATGTTGTGGGATATTATAGAAATCTGATGAAAATCTATCCCTTGACTGCTGTTGAAGCTGTATCGCTTTAAATGGATGAGTGTATGATTGAATAGACCACCCTACACTTTCCTATTATTCTTCTCAAGTGCCCCCTCAAAGACAAGGAGGGGAGACAGGCGACGAGGGGGACACATTGTGCGGGGACATAGGGTCGTGTCCTCCCAGTGCCTTGACTGACAACTACTTCAGCCATACTGGGTCAAAGCAGAAACATTGTGAACTCTTCTCATTCAGTCAGGGGCCACGTTGGGGAAACAAGCTATTTAGACGCTGCGACTGACTGTCATCTCCCGTGGGAAGCAATAAGGCAGCTTCAGTGGGTTGAAAGGGAGTAGTGACATTTACTTTAGTGAGACGAGTCTCTAGTCCACACAGCTCTGCTCGGCTGATGGTAATAAAGGCATACGGTGAAGAAGTGGAGAAATATCCGCCCATCCACTCATCCATCAACCCATCCCTCAGTTCTGCTCAGTTGTATTACTTCAGGTTGAGCATGACTTGTGTGTTCATTGTATTGGAATGTCGTGGGAAATTTAGTTTTAGTTCTGTTGTGGGTTCATTTACCGCATTGACTGCATCATACCGCATCATAGGCCCAACGATGTACCATATTTGATTACGTTTTTATGAATTTGTATGGGTTTCGGTTTTAATTATCTTATTTGTATCATATTACCAATGACGTGATGGAAATGTAATTGAAATCTATTTTCTGCTAGGCTGTAGCATGCAATGAATATACAAAGTAACGAAGGCCTACTATATTGCACAGGAGAAATTTGATTTCTTTATCTCAATGATCCCAGGGTGAATTAATATACTGCTCCGTGTAATCGTGTGTAAATACAGATTGATTTAATCTATGGTAGTGGAATCATACACTAAAATCCTCCTGGGTCAGACATTGCATGAGAGTGAAGGACAATCTCAGCTGCCGCCTGCCGGGTCCATATCTGAGAATGGAATATGATGATAATATGGTTACCAGTGAGAACCCCAGGCATGTATTATACATGTATTATACAATAATTGTACAGTATCTAGTACTGAAGTGTTGCTTTGCATATTGGTTATAAGTGTTGAGGTGGGATGTCTGGAAAATGCTGAACGGTCCATCAAGTGGTTAGCTGACAACAATTGTCAGTTCTCAAGTGCTACTGTAGCTCTAACCAAACCATAGCTAGCAGATCCCTGATGCTTGAAAACACTCTGCAATATACAGTGTAACCCGGCTAGTTGTTTAGCCAGTCTTTCATCTTGTTTTGGTGATACTGGGACGTTCAGCCCTGGCTACGATGGTGTTTGTACAGGAAGAGCTGTTGGTGTCTGAGATCTGAGGCTTGCAGGGTCCTTCCCCACAGTACTACCATCTTTAATGTCAATTTCACACACGCACGCGCTAATCGCTTGTGACAATCCCCTGGATTAGAGCGAGGGCAGCAGATGGCCCCAGGCAGAGCAGAGCCATGGCAGGGCAGGGCAGGGCACACCGCGCCTGGTCAACACACAGGGCTGCTCTGGCTCCCTCGCTAGCTAGATACCTCCTCTGGCTTCTCCACTCATTCACTCTGATTCCCAGGTATCCATTCATCTATACATCTACAGTGTCTATTCTGCATGGCTGATTCGTTGCTCTTTCTTGATGTTTTTCTCCTCCGTAATCCCTCCATCCATCCATCCATCCATCCATCCGTCTATCCATCCATCCATTCAACTGTCAATGTGTTCGGGAGCTGGCAGTCTTGCCTCCACCTCCTCCTCCTCTTATTTTCCTCTAGTAATCCATCCATCCATTCTCTCTGTTTCCACACTGCCACTTTCCTGGCTCACGTGGGTGTTGGGCGTGGGGCCAGTACTCACGCATGGCACTTCACACCAGGTCTCTGGCGATCGCTCACACACATACTCTACCATATGTGCACGTACACACGCATGCACACACGTGCACTAGCAACTACACATTCACACCTATAGAGAGATGCATTCACTGGCTTTTGCACCTCTAACCCCTTGCTAATAGATCATGCATGGGTTTTATATCTACATAGATCACACCTCCACTTATAGCTCACTACAAACACATGACAGATTGAGGGTGAGTAATCTGCTATTTTCTGCTCTTTCCCTCTATTCTCTCCCTCTCTTTTTCTCAGACATTTCCAGAACATTGTTAAAGTAACTTGGTGTAACTTGATTTGTATGGATTTCTTCAAACATTTTACACTTAAAGTTGTATGAATGAAAAGAGAGTGTTATGAAAAGAGGCTTAGGGCTCGACCAACATTTAAAAAAAATATTCCAGTGTGTTGAAGGGGAACTATCTGTGGGATTAATATGAACTGAAATTATATATCAGATAATCATTTTCAATTATCTTGGTGTATTTCTTTGCTCCTATTTTTCATATTAGAGAAAGTATAACATTGTGATTACACAGTTTAAGCAGCAACGTAATGGTTTGCTTCTCTCAGTCCTCCTATCAAAACACTCACTGTGCTATCAGACAATCTGCAAATTAAACCTTGTCATCTTTTGGTGGTTTGGGGAATTGAAACCTGCTAGACTCAGAAATAACAGATTTACACACATTACACACACAAACCAGTGAAACCACAACAATGTGCTGTTGGCACAATGGAAAACCTTTATTAGAAGGTATTTCGTGTTGATTCATCCTTTGTGTTGTCGCTACACAGGGCTCTATGAGAAGTCATGAAGCAAACCTGCAGCCAGGCATCACAGGGCACAGTAATTAATCATGGCAGGTTTGACCTCTCTAGAATCTCTTACGACATCCTCTTGAATGTGCCACGGGGTTCTCTCACTATACCCTCTTCTGTCATATAAGCAGTTTGTCTCACTTGTCTATGGTAAATGATAACTTGTTATTTTGGATGTCTGATTTGATTGTTTTGTCCCTTCTACAATGAAACAAGTGGCTATTATTGTCAATAATAACTTGGACAATGACTAATTTCTAAACAACAGCGACTATGACTAATACCCAAGATGAACACAGTATGATGATGTACGTGCGTGTCAGGGAGACCAAGATAATGAGGGATGACATGAGTTACTGTTCTCCTGAGTGGCACAGTGGTCTAAGGCACTGCATCGCAGTGCTAACTGTGCCACTAGAGATCCTGGTTCGAATCCAGGCTCTGTCGCAGCCGGCTGCGACCGGGAGACTCATGGGCGGCGCACAATTCGTCCAGGGTAGGGGAGGGAATGGCCGGCAGGGATGTAGCTCAGTTGATAGAGCATGGCGTTTGCAACGACAGGGTTGTGGGTTCGAGTCCCACGGGGGGCCAGTATAAAAAAATATGTATTCACTAACTGTAAGTCGCTCTGGATAAGAGCGTCTGCTAAATGACGTAAATGTAAATGAGTTGGTGCTGACCTCTCTGATGACATTTGCCACAGAGACATGGACCGAACACGTTTGATTACAAGGGTGAGGCCTGTTTTTATCCATGGCAGTATCCAATAATGTTCTGGCTATTAAGCCATCTGTACCCGTCGTATTTCTCCAGTGAGCATCACCATTGCAATTCCCTTCCATTCATCACCTCTGCCTCTCTCAGTTGGCTGGTTATTATAGATATCAAACAATACTGGACTGTTTATTGTTTATTTGAACTACAAATCTTGCGTCATTCACCATGCCTCCGTCTGTGCCTTCATCTGGGCTCGGAAATAAGACAGCCCGAGCCCTCTGTACCTGAAGCCTCCCTCCGTTTCTATATGTCATAATAATCCTAATCAAACGCTGGCTCTACGAATCCACACTCAGTCCTCCCACTCCATTCCCATCTCTCCCTGTCTCCATCTCTCTGGTCGGTGGGTCTGTGGCGGGCGGCTAGGCTGGGCGGCTGGGCTTTAATGAAGATTGTGTTTTTCCAGAGAGGGACCGGCGGGATTACACAGCTGTCACAGCTGTCAGTCATTCCTCCACCCCTTCTGGAGCTGCTAGAGAGCTGTAGCCATGGCAACAGTGATATGATGAGTGCTTTATGTGATGATAGAAACCCTTTGCACCTGTACCTGTTCAATTCTGTCTCCCTGTTGTAGAGTGGTAGTGCAGACCCAACGTTTAGACTGCTTCATGGCAAGAGAGAGAGTCGACAACTTGAGACTGTAAGGTTCTATCTGTAAAAAGATGATTCGAGATAATTGGCTTTACATTTCCGAACCCTCATTGACTTGAATGGCGTCAGCAATTTTTTATCATGTATTATTTTCTACTTAACAACGTGAATTGGAGGACTTAGAATACTATACAGGCAGAGAACCTTGAACAGAAAAAGGCTATGTCAATAACTCAATTTTGACAAAAATGCTGAAAGAACCTTATAGTCCCGAGCTCTTGTAGTCTAACTTGTTTCATTTCTGTTATTTAGCAGATAGTAAGAGCTTTACCGCAGTAGAAATTAAGTATCATGAGCAAGATTCTTTCAAATAAGGGTGGTCCTCTGTAGCTCAGCTGGTAGAGCACGGTGCTAGTAACGCCAAGGTAGTGGGTTCGATCCCCAGGACCACCCATACACAAAAATGCACGCATGACTGTAAGTCACTTTGGATAAAAGTGTCTGCTAAATGGCATATTAATTATATTAAGTGGTAGTGACAATAACAAAACAAAACAATCAACACAGCAAAATAAAGCCTTAAAAGGGAAGGGCTGTTTCTTCTCTGCTCCTCTTTAATTTAACAGAATACAGACAGGTTTGTGTGTGTGTGCGTGTGCATGTGTGCCTGCGTGCATGCATTTGTGTGTGTGTGTGTGTATACGTGTGACCGCATTGCAATATATGTGTGTGTAAAATCTAGGTCAGTCCTGCTGCTGGTGAACCCTCGGGTGAGACTATTGCAGATCTGAAGGGGCGGAGTGGTGTGTAGGTATGTGTGTGTACAGTATGCGGTTGTTGCATATGGACACGTCCTTTCATCTATCCCCCACCTCCGCCGCCATTAAAAATAGACATTTCCCACTGATAACACCTCTAAATCACTGTAAGAAGGTACTGGATCAGCACTATACCGCTATGGCACCCCATTAAAGAGAGGCTGGTTCTGATTAAATCTTACCCTGGCCAATGGCAATTTTCAGAGGATTAATATAATTGAAGCCCTCTCTTCCATGCTCAGGGCCTCTCTGGTTGACTGCCTGGACTCTAGTGTGAAGCACTTTGGCCCAAGGACCCCACTGCATCTGGTATTTACATGATCACAGACTGGAGAGTGGACACCATGTGGGGGAGAGAGAGGGAGAAGGGGGGTGGGGGTAGAAAGTGGGAGTGTACAGAGTGAGGGAGTGAAGAGAGGTAGAGAGAGGGAGAAGAGGAGAGGGCAGGGGGTGGAGAGACAGGGTAGGAGTGGAGAGAGATGGAGGGAAAAAAACAAGAGAGAGGTGGAGGAAAAAGGAGAGATACAGTACGCAGAGAAACACTGTAAAAAATTGATTAACCTAAAAAAAAAATACTTTCTGGTTACAAGTAAATACGTTGGGTTTTCTCAATTGAAAGTACTACATTTGTTGAAACCAAATAATGTATATGATTCAATGCAACCTGTTTATTTTATATTACCAAATGATATCTCAATTTGCAACCTATTTCTTTCAACACTCAACTTACTTTTCCCCTTTGGTTAAACCCAATAAATAACAAAATTGAATACAAACTAAAATTTCATGTAAATACAACCAATTTTTTCAGCTTGTTCCAAGTTCACATTTTAATTTGGAATTAGCTATCCAAATGTCCTCAATTGGGTTACAATACATTAAATAAATTCCCTTTAAAACAATACATTAAGTTGGTTCAATAAATATAAATAATATTTCCTCATTCTTTATACACAACTGTCACATTTAGTTGTGACAATATCATAACCAAGCATTTGCTACCTTAACATAAAAACCTTATCAGGCTCTTTAGTATCACATGCACTTATACAATTATCATTACAGATGCTGACAGGGTACAAGTTTAAGTTTTAATAAAGAATACAATACACTACATTAACTGGAATGACATTCACTCTCACGGGTGGGCAAAAATAACAAACTTAAAGCCACACCCCCAATAAGCCTCAAACTCTTCTGATAGGCTGCCGCCGCTACATTGCCCCCACCGCTATTCAAAACACATGTGCATGAGGTGTCAAAAGCAATTTAGAAGCTTTATTCTATTTTTAAAATCACATGAATCTGTCAAATTAGTTATTTGATTTTAGACTAATTGAATAGAATAGGTTGAACAAACTAAAGCGTAATTTTCAATAATTCCAATCAGTAAAAGCACTTCAGATGAACAGCAGCGTCGTCCCACTTTTTACAGTGAAGAAAGATGGACAAAGCTGTTGCTAAAGAGGAAGGGTGGGAGAGAGGTAGGATATAGCAGGATGGAGAGAGAAAGAGAGAGGAGGAGAAAGATAATAAATTGTGGAGAGGGAAGAAAGAGAGGCTATCCCCAGTGGCATCAATTCCCTTCAACTGCGCCACTATCTCTATGAAATGAATTGGTTATCATCAAAGGCTTAAGTCTATTGCATGGGAACAGTTAGTATTAACCTTTAAGGGTGCATAATATTATAATACTCAGTTGTCTGAGTGGATTTCACATGCCCATCCCGTACGATCTATCTCGTCTGGGGTACCGTTGTTTTTAGAGGGGAAAAGAGAAAGAGAGTGAAAGTAGCAGACAGAGGGAGAGAGAAGGATAGAAGGAGAGAGAAAGAGAGAGTCAGGGAGAAAGATGGAGAGACTTCAGAGAGAAAGTGAAACGAGAGAGACAGACAGTCAGATAGAGAGAGAGGAGAGAGAAGATAGTAGGAGAATGGGGGAGAAAGAAGAGGCATAGCTACAGAAGACCCTTGTGAAAACGGATGCAGACCCTCAGGATGGAATAATGTGGCGAGAGGAATAATATGACTTCCTAAGTCCCGGCTGCTGCCAAACCCTAAGATTGATTAAGTCAGAGATTCCCTCTTTATTACCTCAGTGGCTGGGTTTTGCTACACGGTTTTGACTTCAAAAGTGATGTGCACGGTTCAATTTCAGATGGCATTTATTTCCATCCATCAAAATAAATGTATTCTCAAATGTAACTCATATCCCAATGTGTTTCAGTCTTGTTGTGAAAACCAGGTGACTTACTTTACCATTCCATCTTATTTTCCTATGTCTTAGGAGAGGATTGTTTTTAAAGTGTATATAAAACAAGTCAAACTACTTTTCCACGTTATAGCAAAATACACTTGTAGCAATAGCAACTTCAACATCCAGCACCCAATCTCTCTTACCTTTTCTAGAAAATTGCAATACTTTATTTTCCTCAAATTCTATATCAAAGGGTTACCACTGGAGAATCATTCCTCTCATCCTTCCATTTCCCCAAATTTCTCCCAGCTCTCCTTGAGACGTGGGGGGTATGGCAGAGTAGTGTTTGATTCACAGGAAATGCAGTATTAAAGATCACGAACCTTGGCTGGTATTGAGTTTCTTTGATCCGTCCACCTACTGGGGTCTCTTTGAACACTTCTCTTTGGATTAAAGTCATCTGACCCTGGAAAGGCAAAGCTAAGGATCACAGCTACAAAGTAAGAGACAGTCTTTACCAGATTAATCCTTTTTTACAGAGCTCGACTTCGGCCCATCAGGAAATGCCTTCACTTTAGTTTTATCCACTCAATCGCTCAAATTTCAATCCGATCTATTGGACTGTCTTGTAGTTGTTACATTTCTGAGCCCCAAAACAATCTTATATCCTTCATTCGTATACCAGTATAGTAATACATTCAAATGAAGAAATTAGTCATGAAGTAGGGCAGGGATCATCAACTACGGTAGATTAAAAAAATGTCTTGAGTGGATGGTCAGGGTCTGGAACATAATTACAAATCATTTGTAGACTGCAAACCCAAACAGATATAATGTTTGACTAAAACATAATAATATCAAACCTTGCTTACATTTGTATACAATCACATACTGTATATCTCTTTATTATACAGTGGTCCTCTGTAGCTCAATTGGTTGAGCATGGTGCTTGTAACGCCAGGGTAGTGGGTTCGATCCCCGGGACCACCCATACGTAAAAATGTATGCACACATGACTGTAAGTCGCTTTGGATAAAAGCATCTGCTAAATGGCATATTATTACGCGTGGAATATTTTGGAACAGATTTCCAAAATTAAAATCACGTGGAGCTGATTTGCTGGTGTTTTTACAGTCTTTTATGTCCAACAATAAAAATAAATAAATAACATTGCTCAGAAAACTTGGCCCATGGGCCGCCAGTTGACATGACATGTTTTGGGAGGAAATAAATCACATGCAGCCTTAAACATCTGGCTTGCAACAACATCACCCTACAATATTCCCAAATCACACTCACAGTTGTCACACTGAATGTTCTCAGTGTCACTCAGAAATACACACAAACACACACACACACACACACACACACACACACACACACACACACACACACACACACACACACACACACACACACACACACACACACACACACACACACACACACACTTACTGGAGACAGAAATGCTTCCGTCTTCATATTTGCTCTCCCCCTCTTCTCCACCCCATGCCCCCTAACACTAACAGATGGAACCATGAGGCAGCATGTAGAAGGGGATCAGTGTCTGTCTGTCTGTCAGTCTGTCTGGGTACAGTACCACCATGCCCATGCTGTTGCTGCTCCCCACTGTGTGTGCCACCAGCCTGCCTACCTGGCAGCGCTCCCCTCTGCCCTCCTGTCCCATACCACTCTAATCCATGTTTAATGGATTCGCCGCTCTCTCTCCACCCATCCCGATGCCCTGCCGCCGCAACGTGATTAAACCTTCAACTGTGGAAAGTTCCAGATGTTGTGACAGGGAAAGGTGTCCATGTTTGACGAGATGAGTCCTGGCGTTTCTGGCTGCGTTTGGAAAATGTATTGCCCTTGGGGTTCGTGTTCTATCCCAGATACAGGAAAGCTATTAGTTTATGTGTGTTTAGTCTGATTGTGTTGTCTTAACTCGCATGGAATCTAAATAAGCATTTTGTGGGTTGTCACTGTCTAAATAAGCAGTTTGCGGCGTATCAAGCTGCAGATCCAAAGCAGATGTTTGCTTCTCCTTTGATTGTTTCCATTGATCAATTAATAAAATAAGCAACTATGGAGGGCACACATCAATAAACCCATCATCTGGGCACATGTCTGAATGGGTGTGTTTCAGTGTGAGTGTGTATGTGTGTGTGTGTGTGTGTGTGTGTGTGTGTGTGTGAGTGTGTGTGTGTGCGTGTGTGTGTGTGTGTGTGCGTGTGTGTGTGCGTGTGAGTGTGTGTGTGTGTGTGTGTGAGAGTGTGTGTGTGTGTTTGTGAGAGTATTACAGTGTTAGTATGTTTTGTGGTATTAGTGATTAGTGTGTTTACAGTAAATTAATGTGAGTGTGTGTGTCAGGGGAAAGGGAGTTGTGTGTGTGTGTGTGTGTGTGTGTGTGTGTTCAGAGTGTGTGTGTTCTAAGACAGAAGCCCCCCCTCTCTCCCCTCTCCTCTCATGTTTACCTGGCTCAGCACAGCGGTGAAATCAAAGGGCAGAAACACAGAGAGGTTTGCTCATTCATCTCCTCGCCTGCAGATTGAGGGTGGCAGCCTTTATTGCACCCGACCCCTGGTGTGATCACAGCGAAGAGTATATGTCACCTCCGAGGCGTGTGTGTGTACCTCACTTCAGGCCTCCCGCTCCACAATGAAACACCAGCAAAAGCTCTGGTCTCTACCTGCAATCCTGCAAAGATCTCACCGCAGAGAGCCAAGAATGGAGGATCGTGCTATACTGTGACTCATTGAAGGTGGTGTGTTCTAATGTGTGGAGCTGGAACAGATGTGAGGAACTGTGGGTGGTTTATTTGTGGCTAATGAGTTTCTCTCTCATGTCGCTTTCCATTACTTCATAGAGGATTCAATGCTCGGATAAATATCAGGAATGCATGGAATATGTAAGATGCTCATGGTCTATAAATACAACCCAACATGTCATTTTTCTTTTAGATCTAATCTGGATCTCACTCAAAAGGAAAAGGTTAATTGTAAAGACGTTCTCAAAACATTAATTCAGATTTATTTCTCTTTTCGTAAATTTGTGGTCCATGTCCTGGACACTGTACAGGGTTAGCCATGTGGATTTACTGGTAAGCAGGTACAGCCCCCATACAGTTGAATAATTCCTATGGTTCATTAAACATCCTTCAGTAGATTGGCTCATGTGTTGGTTTATGCTGATTTATGCTTCTGTTCTGGTGTACAAACAGACCTCTCAATTATTGACCCCCCCATTTGGTACGTTTTCCTGGAACAAATGAATTCTTTGGGGATCTCTTATATAATCTCCTTCTCTCTCAAGCTATATGATTGTGCAAGATGTACTGGCCACAGGCCAATCTTTCAGAGGGCCCTTGATTTGTACAGTTTAGTATCAATTATTGATATTGATTCCTTACATTGGCTCTTTGAAAATACAGGGTAGAGAGCTGCACAGCTGGCAGGGGCTAACAGATTATATGAACTCCAAATTGCATGGCATACATATACCAATGCAGTGTATGTAAAATATGTATGGATTTGTCAAGCTTGTGTCTTTCGAACTGCCACGTGAATGATATTGATATCAATATCAATATCATTCAATTTGTTCACCCCGCTACCATCTAGAAGGCGAAGACAGTACAGGTGCATCAAAGCTGGGACCGAGAGACTGAAAAAGAAGCTTCTACCTCCAGGCCATCAGACTGTTAAATAGTCACCACTAGGCGTTCTCTGCCCTAAACTTTAGTCACTGTTACTAGCCGGCTACCATCCGATATGCAACCCTGTACCTTGGACTGATGCCCTATGTACAGTTGAAGTCGGAAGTTTACGTACACCTTAGCCAAATACATTTAAACTCAGTTTTTCACAATTCCTGACATTCAGTTCTAGTAAAAATTCCCTGTCTTAGGTCAGTTAGGATCACCACTTTATTTTAAGAATGTGAAATGTCAGAATAATAGTAGAGAGAATGATTTATTTCAGCTGTTATTTATTTCATCACATTCCCAGTGGGTCAGAAGTTTACATACACTCAATTAGTATTTGGTAGCGTTGCCTTTAAATTGTTTAACTTGGGTCAAACGTTTCGGGTAGCCTTCCACAAGCTTCCCACAATAAGTTGGGTGAATTTTGGCCCATTCCTCCTGA
Organism: Coregonus lavaretus; assembly: GCF_964263955.1. Taxonomy (NCBI): domain Eukaryota; kingdom Metazoa; phylum Chordata; class Actinopteri; order Salmoniformes; family Salmonidae; genus Coregonus; species Coregonus lavaretus. The sequence continues at coordinate 65,536,987 of NC_139990.1, read as the reverse complement.
CAGAGCTGGTGTAACTGAGTCAGGTTTGTAGGCCTCCTTGCTTGGACACGCTTTTCCAGTTCTGCCCACACATTTTCTATATGATTGAGGTCAGGGCTTTGTGACGGCCACTCCAATACCTTGACTTTGTTGTCCTTAAGCCATTTTGCCACAACTTTGGAAGTATGCTTGGGGTCATTGTCCATTTGGAAGACCCATTTGCGACCAAACTTTAACTTCCTGACTGACGTCTTGAGATGTTGCTTCAATATATCCACATAATTTTCCTTCCTCATGATGCCATCTATTTTGTGAAGTGCACCAGTCCCTCCTGCAGCAAAGCACCCCCACAGCATGATGCTGCCACCCCCGTGCTTCACGGTTGGGATGGTGTTCTTCGGCTTGCAAGCCTTCCCCTTTTTCCTCCAAACATAACGATGGTCATTATGGCCAAACAGTTCTATTTTTGTTTCATCAGACCAGAGGACATTTCTCAAAAAAGTACAATCTTTGTCCCCATGTGCAGTTGCAAACCGTAGTCTGGCTTTTTTATGGCGGTTTTGGAGCAGTGGCTTCTTCCTTGATAAGCGGCCTTTCAGGCTATGTCGATATAGGACTCGTTTTACTGTGGATATAGATACTTTTGTACCTGTTTCTTCCAGCATCTTCACAAGGTCCTTTGCTGTTGTTCTGGGATTGATTTGCACTTTTCGCACCAAAGTACTCTAGGAGACAGAACACATCTCCTTCCTGAGCGGTATGACGGCTGCGTGGTCCCATGGTGTTTATACTTGCGTACTATTGTTTGTACAGATGAACGTGGTACCTTCAGGCATTTGGAAATTGCTCCCAAGGATGAACCAGACTTGTGGAGGTCTTGGCTGATTTCTTTTGATTTTCCCATGATGTCAAGCAAAAATGCACTAAGTTTGAAGGTAGGCCTTGAAATACATCCACAGGTACACCTCCAATTGACTCAAATGATGTCAATTAGCCTATCAGAAGCTTCTAAAGCCATGACATCATTTTCTGGAAGTTTCCAAGCTGTTTAAAGGCACAGTCAACTTAGTGTATATAAACTTCTGACCCACTGGAATTGTGATACAGTGAATTATAAGTGAAATAATCTGTCTGTAAACAATTGTTGGAAAAATGACTTGTGTCATGCACAAAGAAGATGTCCTAACCGACTTGCCAAAACTATAGTTTGTTAACAAGAAATTTGTGGAGTGGTTGAAAAACGAGTTTTAATGACTCCAACCTAAGTGTATCTAAACTTCCGACTTCAACTGTACATAGTAATTGAACACTGGTCACTTTAATAATATTTACATGCTGTTTTACCCACTTCGTATGTACACGGAGTGTGCAAAACATTAAGAACACCTGCTCTTTCCATGACATAGACTGACCAGGTGAATCCAGGTGAAAGCTATGATCCCTTATTTATGTAATTTGTTAAATCCACTTCAAACAGTGTAGATGAAGGTGAGGAGACAGGTTAAAGAAGGATTTTTAAGCCTTGAGACAATAGAGACATGGATTGTGTATGATTTCAGATTATTTTGTTCCAAATAGAAATGAGTGCTAAATAATGTATTGTGTCATTTTGGAGACACTTTATTGTAAATAACAATAGAATATGTTTCTAAACACTTCTACCTTAATGTGGATGCTACCATGATTACAGATAATGCTGAATGAATCATGAATAATGATGAGTGAGAAAGTTACAGGCATAAATATCTTACCCCCCAAAAATGCTAACCTCCCCTCCTATTCAAATGAGAGGTTAGCATGTATTGGCGGGTATGATATTTGTGTATATTTGTATGATATATCTGTAACTTTCTCACTCATCATTATTCACGATTCATTCAGGACTATCCGTAATCATGGTAGCATCCACATTGATGTATTTAGAAACAAATTATATTATTATTGACAATATAAGTGACTCCAAAATGACACAATACGTTATTTACCATTAATTTCTATTGGGCACAAAATAATCTGAAACACAACCAAAACAAACATCAAAAGCATCCAACAAGTTTGTAGAGTCACAAGCTTGATGTTATCATTGCGTGCTAGGAATGTGGGACCAAATACTACACTTTTTACTACTTTAATACACATACAGCATAAGTTAATTTTTCCCAATACTTTTGGTCCCCTAAAATGGGGGGACTATGTACAGAAAGTGCTGCAATTTCTAAACGGTTCAGCCGATATGGATAAAAAAAAAACTCAAATTAAAGCTGACTGTCTGCACTTTAACCTCATAGTCATTGTATAAGTTCAAAGTGCTGGAGTACAGAGCCAAAACTAAAAACATGTGTCACTGTCCCAATACTTGGAGCTCACTGTATATTTATATTCCGGATTCTGACATTGCTCATTTTAATATTTCTATACTTCATAATTCCTTTCTTTACATTTTTGGGATATGCGTGTATTGTTTTGTATTGTTAGGTATTACTGCACTGTTGGAGGTAGAAACATAAGCATTTCCCTGCACCTGCGATAACATCTGCAAAATATGTGTACGCGACCAATACAATTTGATTTGATTTGATATGGGACATACAGTACGGCTATACTGGTAAATAACCACATGGAAAAAATCAGCAATTGGTGTGCACAGTTTGAAAACCAACGCCTTCCAGAAAATCGAATTTGAGACCTTTACACCAAAGAGAAGCAAGAAATGACAAGATTCGTGTCTGTTCTGTTACCACCATTAATATCCTAGCAACCGTGTCCCAGAGGTCCCATAATCTCCCCATCTGGCCAATTAACAGAGGGAGGAGCTGTCAGGGGAACATGGAGGGGGAAAATGAGGGGGATTGGAGTATTAGCACTGTGGATGGAAATGCTCGAGATTGGGATCACAGTTCTCTCACCTCCACTCGACACGGGGGCTCTTTCTGTGGCTCCAGGTTAACACTTTTCTGCCTCATGATTTCATTAGGTGCAACGCCACTTGTCACTCCGGTGTAGCGTGGATACCAACTGGGCTCGTGTTCCTGTAATAGCGACATGAGGATGGAAAATGCTATAAAATTGCATTTAGTGAGCTTAACTCTGGTGTGTAATTAAACAAAGAGATGAAGCAGAAACTTGAATACATTGGTTTTATGAGAACAGAGTACAGTTCTTTCTGAGGAAGTTGATGTTTCTTGTAGAGAATGATGTTCTCTTTCGTCAACCACTCATGGCAGGATCATTAGGCAACGTGCTACTGGATCAAGTTCACTGTCTTAAAAAATACCTTTATCTGTTTTAAACAATTTGACAGTTATCCAACAGTTGTTTGGAGAGTATGCTATAATGTCAATGCAGTACACCCTATACTCCTTTTATCTCTATTTCATCATCAAAGATGCCATAGCCTGAACAGCATTCATGTTCACTGGCATAGCATGCAGCAGAGTCCCTGATTAATAATTCAAAGGATTTGTTCTTAGTTACAGAGTTGACATTGAGATGATTACCTCATCCTCTGCTATTTGTCCTTTCCTCCGCATCTATGCAGGAAATATCACTTCACTGAGAAAATATTATCTAAAGCAACACGTACACACACAGTAAGCTCATGCAACACATAGGCACATGAGCACTGTGAAGAAGATATTCTGGTTTTATCATATTTTTTCAAAGTATTTATTAATTCAAGTTATTTATTTAAGAGCATGTTGTGTTTTGTGTATGTATTTAGTCACTCATTCACTTACAAACCTTCAACAGTTCAAAGTTAACTTATCCACCATCTCAACCTCTACAGCAATTTGTGTTCATGTGCTTAATTGTTTTTTTGTTTCTATTGGCTGAGTGCTAATGATGTGGCTAGTTGGTTTGACCCTGGTAATAAGTTCACCTGCCATTTTAAATAGGTGTGCCCAAATGTTGGTCAGGGGATGTATTTTAAGCTAGGTGAGCCACGGTTTTAGTTGTTTATATGGTTATAACTTGCTCTGGAGATGCTGTTTTTAAATAAATATAATACTGTTGAACAGTTATATCAGTCTTTGTTTTAAGCCTTTTTATGTGATTGAGTAAGGCACGCTCTTTCACAAGCACACAAGTGCTTTCTCGTGATTCAGGGTGTGATATTTGAAGCTGAGTGAATGCTGGTGAGAATTTATGAGCCTCTCTGATGTTGACATGCTCTCTTTCTCTACGTGTCAATGAAACGGCTCAAATAAGAGGGAGAGAGAACCTCGAATTCTCCGGGAACAGGAGCTGTCAATCATTAATGCTATTCTTAGCATTGGAGCAGTGTCTGGATGGGTGAGAATGGCTAAAAAGCTCTATCCACCGTAATGAATCAGTGGTACAGATGCTTGGTGAAAACTCACTAACCATTTCAATCACAGTGTTTTCGGGATCTGAGGATAAGTGTTCATTTGGAAAGAATTGGACTCAACAAGTGATTGACCAATCCAAGCAAGCAACACATTGAAACATTTTGAGTCAATTGCCCAGCCAGATTGATACCTACAGAATGAGCAGAACATTGAATATAATCATCCTGAAATATCGACAAAGAAGTCAGAGGACGATAAACCTATCATCACTGCTTTGCCCTTTCACCAGTGGCGGCTCCTGAAAAAATTCTCAGGAGGGGCAATTTTTCTGATGATTTAGGTGACCTACACACATTTTTAAAAAGATATGTCCAGCAACAACATGAAGACAGGGGCAGCATATAAGTCAATACCAGAAGCATTTATTGACTGATCTCAAAAGTGTTGGCTTACAAAAGCAAAATAAGTTATCACAGTAAAAATAATCAAGGGTGTTCTTTCACATTCCTCAACACTGCATAAACAATATGTATGGCTTTGTAAAAATGAACAACCATATTCTGGCCAATTGTATAGATTTGTAAATATGAACAACCATATTCTGGCCAATTGTATAGATTTGTAAAAATGAACATGAACAGATTTTTTATTTTTTTGAATGGCAGTACCTTTCAAACATGTCTGCTTGCAGTAAGGTAGCACTCACAAGGTGGCCAGAGAAAGAGAACCTTTCTTTGGTGTGATCCAGGATGGTGTTGCAGACCTCTTCAGACAGCCTCTGCTTCTCCTCTTCTCTCAAAGCTGTTCTGGGTCTTTTGGCTCCTGTTGCTTCTTGCAGCTGCTGTTGAGAGGAGTCCCTGAAGGCAAACAGACCAATGTGTTTGTTGGCTTTGTACAGTATTGTTGTCTATGTGATGCACAGGTATATGCAATGTATCCATGTATAGTACAAATACTTCAGTTCCACTTAAAATGGGCAGGGATGCATAAAGTCTTTAGTGTTTAAGTTAGCCTTTGTGTCTCACATAGCCTGGATGTTCAGCACAGTATACAGTGGTGCTCATAAGCTTATGATCCCATGCTAAAGTTGACTAAAAAGAGGAATAAAAAAGAAAAGAAAATTGGTGTCCTTAAATGTTGGATTTTCCAACTTTTTTAATTAAGTCATTAAGATCAATTTCCAAAAGATGATTTTTTTATTTTTTTATTCCTCTTTTTAGTCAGCTTTAGAATGTGTTCATACACTTATGAGCACCACTGTACAGTACACATAGTATATAAAATAAGATAGATTACACCACTGGCCATATATAATGACAATAATGTAATTTCAAACACAAATGCAGTCTCCTTTCATGCATACATTTTCAAATAAAGCTCTGCTTTGAGAAAGATCGAATGATATTGTTTAATCTTTATCTTACCTTATGGCCTGCACACTGCTTGCGAAGCTGTCGAGGGCACGTTTGATAAAGACAGCATCGATGTCCTTATTCTGTAGCTTCTGGTACGGTGGGCTGGTCAAATGAACCCAATGAACCCGTCCGGATGGCTTCAAAACATTCTATGAGGTCGTCTCGATTCTCGTAGACAGTGTTCACGACTCTGTTGTTGCTAACCTCATCGTTGTGGCGGCGGACAGCTAGCCTGTATCCCTCATCCAGTTGAGTGGCAATATTCACTCTCACCAAAGCAGACAATCTCAAACAGCTATCAATGTGGGTCTTTGACAGCTCATTTTTCTTAATCTTTTCTGAAAGATGGTGCATGTCGGTTACACCAGTCGCTGTCCAAGCGTTGCTGTCTGCCGTTCATGGTTACGTTACGTTACGTATGACGAAAGCGCGTAAGTGCAAGCCCTCAGACACCCATAGAGAATGTATTGAAAGCTCAGAAATTTGAAAAAAAAATATTTTACATTAGAGGCTATGAGAGACTTCTGGGCGATTTTCAACCTGACTGAAATCGCCCCAAAACGGGCGGGGACATTTGAAGCACGACTTTAGCCTGATTGGACATTTAGTGGCTGGCAGATCAGACGTGAACACTGAACTACTGTTGCCATGATATAATTGATTAGAAAAAAAATCCCTTCCTTTTCCCGTTTGGCAGTGCGTCGCCCATATCGCCCTATTGAACACACCGCCCATGCCTTTCACTATATGCTTTTCTTGTAAACATAATATACAATTATTTCTGAACATCCTATCAAGACCTCCCAGTGGACTTGCAGTCAGTGTCGCTGTCAATTTGAAAGCTGAGATCTCAGTAAACTTCTCAACACTTTGCTGAGAGACTGCAGCGAAACCTCCCTCAACCTCACCATCATGCTCTCTGAAACCGTTCCCCCAAAAATCATTAGCGCTGGAGGGACCACTAGTTACCTCTACCCGACCCTTGCTGTTGAACGGTTTTAGAATGAATACATTCAAAGGTAGAATTAGTTTGCCCGGAGAAAGAACAGATGTGAGGGTAAACCACTCTCTTTGCCACACACTTCCTGCACTTTGCATCTGTCATCTGCATTTTGTCTCTGTATTCTGAGTGATAAGCTCTTGGTCCTCTGGCTTTAGATGGTTCAATTGAATAATGGTGAATTATAGTGTGACACATTTCTATTCTTTGATGTCAGGGCTTACATGCCATGTCTATACAGTATGTACTGTACGACATAATCTGACATTCAGATGTAGTATTCACACAAACACATTCTAATGGTTTGAGGGCTTTTAAGAGTAGTATTGCATGTAAGTACAATTAATGGTAATTCGTTTTTGATTAGGAGACATGATACGAAAGATTGTGAAGTTAATGTCTTTCACCCCGAAGGTGTGTTGTTATTGCTGTTTACATCATACACCTCACAGCTGATATGAAATGAAAGCAAACATGAAAAGAGTTGACAGAAGGCTGTGGGTTGGCCTAAGTGTGAGTGCAGTCTGTCTGTTTTGGCCGACTGTGTGTGTGTATGTGTGTGTGTGTGTGTGGTTGTGTGTGTGTGTGTGTGTGTGTGTGTGTGTGTGTGTGTGTGTGCGTGTGCGTGTGTGTAGCACTGTGCTAGGTTTGGCTGGGGTATCCACTCTCTACCAACACCTCCAACACTCCTACTCAGTCCAACAGAGTAGTGCTGCTGGATCACAATCCAAGAGGGATCCCCATAGGCCCAGGAAAGAGAGTCCACACCTTGTGTTCCAAGTTTAGTCACTAGTGTCCTAGAAGTGTTACTTTCCCATCCTGCACTAATTAGAAGAACAAGCATCCCAGCTGTGGTTTAATTATCAGCCCAACACAACAATTTATTGCCATTTCTGTTGTATTATATAGCCATTCATTGATAAGAAACATGTTTCATCTACTAACATCAATCTTAGATCCCTCTCAATCGTAACTGGTCACAGTATGATTTTGTGGATCCACACGACATTGTCGTGAATTGAGGACCACTCAGCCTATTCTTGTGTCCTGATCGAAACAAAGATCTTGATTACACTAACATGTCAACGTCTCTGTCTGATCAGGATCGATGTTAGCAACTCTAAGCTTTGTTTAATCTATGATTAGTGCCTGGGGTGGAAAGGGCACGCTGACCTTTGACTGCCAAAACAACCTTTGAAGAGCAGTGTTTAGTCTGAAGTATAGTACTGTAAACACTCCCACTGCCTTTACAGATGGTTTGTCCCCTTTAAAGTTACCTGTCATATGATCAACAAATGTAACTTAGTTGATATGAACTTTCAACCTTTGCTGGGATCATAGAGAATAACCTCTAAGTGTTATTAAGAATTACTAGTCTTTTGTCTTCAGAGCTCTGTAAAGAGAGCATTATAAGATTATAGGATTAATGTAATTTCTAAGCGGTGACTTCCTAATTGTATTGTTCTCTAAACGTATGCTTTGTTGTAGCAGACAAAGCGTACGTCACATACACTTAGTAATAGTTTCCGGCCAACAAAACAATAATGAACATTTCACTTATTTCTACTTTCATCCATGACCTGCTGTGGACTGTCAGCTATAAAATGACCATTTTAAACCTTCATGTTGCTCTTAATTGTGCTGTAAAAGGCTGCATTTTAGAACATTTGTGTTAGTTTGGCAGACACCTCCTCAGTGCCAGTTGCAAATCCTTATTCTAAGAAGTTTCCCAGTGTTGTGTTACTTTACTATTGAATTGAGATGTAGAGAATGATACATCATAGGAAGCAGTAATCTAATCTTTGACAGAGGCGCTTCAGAGGGTGGAGATCTCACCATGTGATTGGAGCATTTATCTCAATAAAGTGGCATGTACATTATCAAATCTCTGCCCCTGGAGCAACAGTCACACACACGTGCAGGCAATCAAATGGGAAAATGGCACATGCAGACACGCCCACTTGTGCATGCACCCACACACCCAAACATACTCACATTAACAAATATGTACTGGTACACACATTCATGTCAAGAGCACTTTAAACCCAAAAATTGATTTTCAAAAATGGACTAACACAACAATAGCAGATACAGCAGCAAAGAGTTGGTCACATAAAGCACTAGCATAACATTAGACATATGATATTCTGTATATGCCTGTATGGACTGTGTATGTCCCCAGGTTTTATAACAGCTACAGTATGATTTTCCCTACAAAAGGAGAAATGTAAACAAGATGCCCTGCCCCTCTTCATGGTATCCGTGCAGGCTTCCTAGCAACACATGCAACTGTTTTCGTAACCCAGCTCACTTCATGTAAAATCTGCCAGTGCAACTCCTCCTCGCAGACTAATAGCTGGCTTTTTTAAGGGCAGATTATAGGCAATGAAACCCTCTTTCACCCCCCATCCTCTACCACACCAAGGAAGTCTTCCATGGAGGTGCCTCTTTAAATTGGAGTCAACAATGTACTCCACACTGGCATCATAATAATATTTAACTGCAGTGCCAAGCACCAAGGGGCACATTCTCTCTCTGTGATTTGTCTTATTCTTCCTTTTTGTTTCAATACTGTGATCTTTTTTGCTTGAAATGCAGTTTTGCTGGCATAATTTCAGGGGCTTTGTTTTTGTATTGCGGTGGCTTTCAAATGTTTTAAATGGAAAAGGATATCTAACTAAAACCTGTGGCCATGCCCTCTATTTCATTATTTTCTTATATTTAATATTTCAGTGGTTTACATTTTGTGTTTTGGTACAAATAAAGATGACGCTAGTACATACCTTTAAATATTATTTATATTTTTACACCTTGTTTAATCTGATAAAGTGATCAGTATATTGGCTACAGTGCTGCATGTTCTTGTTTGTTTCCCAGTTCAATAAGAGCTTGTGTTGATGGAAGAGATACATATGAATCAAAATGCACAATTCCATTCCATTCTATTACTTTTCAGAATGGAAATCTATTCCTCCATGAAATGTGTTCATCATGTCCTCCTGCCATTTATCCTGTCTGTAATTATTGTTTGAGAAAAACACTGCTGTCTGTTCCCAAATGAAGAGACAGAATCAGTTAGAATTCGTGGAAGAAATCAATCAAAAATGTCTAACCTCTGAACTTCAAATGTCAACATACCAATTTTATGAATGGTAGATTGTTTGGTCCAATTACCGTGTCCGACCACATTACAATAGATAACATAAGTGTGTTATCTGAAAACAACTCTCTCCCTTTCATTGAAATAAGATTCAGTGGATTGTGAGTAATTGAGGTAGGATTTACTGTTTATGTGGTTTACCTTCCCTGTGTTCTCATAAAGCGCGCCTGTCAGAGCTGCATGATGGGCATGTTGAAAATCACTGCACAGCAGGAGGGACACTCCCACCCCTATCCCATTATAAGGCCACTGACTGCCCCTCCCATAACATCCTGCCTCAAACTGCGGCAAGAGAACATTTGGGAAACAATATAAACTCCCACAACACACATACCAGATCCATGTGTTGGAGTGCAGTGTATGTGGTGTTTCTGTAAATGTTTCATTAGCGTGAGGAGAGCAATAGGGCCGTGGTTGCTTTGTTTGTTTGGGCTGCATTGAACACAAGGCATTTTACTGGAGTGTTCATACGTACTCAAGCATGTTGTTTTTATTGTGCTTTCTGGTTTAGTGGCAGCTAGTGAAATCATAGGAAGTTGGTTAGCATGCAGAGGGAAACCTTTATGACTCTGGCAGGTTGTTGAATTGATGGTGGATTTTGAGCGTCAAAGAAATTATGAGGTTTATTGATTGTGTTCTTACTGTTACTGACAGCTTGGACATATTTCCTGACAGATTTCTAAGTGGAGCATGGACCATTGCGTTTGCCCTTTTGAAATTTGTCTGCTGTTGAACGCATTGACAGTTGGATTTTGACACACACATGAATGGGTGGTTTGTGCAGAATGGCACACATTTCTTGTCACTGCAGGAGTGACAAATGAGGCTGTCTCCTACAAGCTGCAGTGCAGTATTCCACCTTCGATTTGTTATTTTTCACTGAAATGAGTGTTCTGCTTTAATTAGCTGAATCCAATGAGATGACTAGAAGGTGGTTGTCACGCCCTGGCTCTGGGGAGGCTTGTATGTTGAGCCAGGGTGTGAGTGTTCTTTGTTTTTCTAGTTCATGTATGTCTATGTTGCGCCAGAGTGGTTCTCAATCAGAGGCAACGAGTGTCAGCTGTTGCTGGTTGTCTCTGATTGGGAACCATATTTAGACAGGCTGTGCTCCCACAGTGTTTGTGGGATCTTGTTCCAAGGTTTGGGTTTGAACCGAGGACGTCACGTTATCGTTTGTTGTTTTGTTCGTGTGATTACTCATATAATAAAAATATGTTCACCTTCCACGCTGCGCCTTGGTCCTCTGTTCCCGACGATACTGACAGTGGTAACCATGACACTAGTTCATAAAGGTGGCATGGCATCAATAATGACACAGAGCCTGCACAATTTTTCCTATTTATGAAAAATATAATTAAATGGAGGAAACTGTTTAACATTGTATGGGTTAAATCGAAAGTCTGCCTCAGAGTTATGTGCAGTGCTGTATGTTGTGCTTGATGAATCAGAATCATCAAAAAGTCCTTTAAACCATGGAAGTTGTGGAATTCCAGCTAATGACATTCAGGTCAATTGTGAGAGGAAGAGCTTTAGTCAATGGATTGTAGCTTAGCGAAACATGGCCAAGGGCACAGATCACACTGAACACAGGGTTGGTAATTATCCATGAATGTTAAGCAGCTCATAGTTTTTCAGCAGACATTAAGTGGTAGCCTCTGGTCTCCTCCTTCCCCTCAGACATATTTTTCTCTTTTTTATTATAACCCATGATTTACAATTTGGTGTTGTTTATTAAAAAAAGGGCAATGTTCATTTGGAAGTGAAATGAAGTGTCTGACCATACTTTAGTAATTTAAGAACTTATGATGGATTCTCTTCAAATGCAGACTTCTGTACTACCCCTTAGGACTATGTGGAGATTGTCTCTTCATCCTTTGTCTTTCCATGGTCTCTCTGAAGGGATACATAGTTTGGCCTTGCGTAATGCTCATAAGATTGTTTGCAAGCTTTTTGTCTAGATTGTTTGTAGACCTTTTGGCTAACTAATTGCTCTACTGGGTTTAACAGTGGCTCAACATGGCATGTTCAATGTGTTGACATTCATCTCTGCCAAGGGTTATGTGCCATTGTATTTAAGAGGGCCTTTTGTATTCCATTTCACTCTGTGCTGCAACTGGACTCTATTGGGAGTTGGGGATGGTAGTTAGGGGATACAAGGTCCTTGGCTCGCTTTAATTGTACAGTTATAGCTTTGGCCATCTGAGATGTGATAGCACTTTATTTATATTTTAAGTGGTTTTCATAAAGCAAACCTAATCTTCTCATAATAACACCTGTCCAACCTGATCCTGACATTCTGTAGAATGACAGACATTTTGAGTGCTCTATGAGACGCCTAAACCAGAAGGAATGACCGGGATTTCTTGGCAATAGGACCACCACTTTAGCACCTGTCAGACAGCAAGGACAGCTCAAAATGATCCCTGACATTGGCAGTAAGCAGTTCCTTTCTCAATAACAAGCAAACACAACCAAGTGAACAGCTCTGTTTGACCCCATCCTTAGTGAGGATGACCCTGTGGGAGCCAAAACATGTCTGTTCATTAATGAACACATGGGGACAGAGAGATCCGACTGGCTCTCTAACAGTGGGGATATTATACTTCTTACTCCAGCCTAATCTGCTGCTTAGAGAGGGGGGTATGTACACTTGAGCCTATGGGAGATCAGTTAAGTCCCTCGGACATTGGATCACAAAGAAAGAAAAATCTCCCCCTGAGTTATAAATTTAAGCAATAAGGCCTGAGGGGGTGTGGTATATGGCCAATATACCACGGCTAAGGGCTGTTCTTAAGCACGACACAACGTGGAGTGCCTGGATACAGCCCTTAGCCGTGGTATATTGGCAATATACCACAAACACCCAAGGTGCCTTATTGCTATTATAAACTGGTTACCAACGTAATTAGAGGAGTAAAAATACATGTTTTGTCATACCCGTGGTATACGGTCTGATATACCACGGCTTTCAGCCAATCAGCATTCAGGGCTCAAACGACACAGTTTATAATTTATAGTATACTATACAGACCGTTGATGTTGATAACTGTTGACATACCAAATGTTAGTTCCGTATTTCATTCTTTCATCAAGCACAACGCCATGACTCAGACCAACATGGATGATCTTATCCTACAATGATTGGTGATAAAAGAGTTGTTTCACGTTTTTACAGCATTCAATGAGAGGATGTCAGTTTGGCTTCCATGACATGTAGCTACAGCTCCAAAATGAATGTGTTTCATGTCATACTGTCTTCATCATGGAGTGCCAATACCCTAATCACTGCTAAGATCCCACCGCTCACACCATGTGTTGAACAAAACTTCAAAGTAAGCTCCTTTTGTTATTGGTGAAATCATTTTGCTAGGGTTTCATTTACTCAGGCAAACAGCATATAGGAATAAGCCTTGGGAATGCTCCAGATAGTTTACCCCCTGCCTCTTTTGTGCCGAAAACCCGAGACACCCCATTTCAAAAGGCTATTAAATAAACCCCAATCTGATCGGTAGCCAACGGATGCCCAGACATCCCTTGAATCACAACTATATATGATACATGTGTAGTCTGACAGCAGGGCATTGATCTTGTGTTGATATAGGGGAAAATAAAACAGCCATGTGTGATGTGCTTTCAGGCTTCTGTGGACATGCTTGACACGCTGATTGAATCCAGTTCCTGCCAGCAAGATCAGCAGCTGAGAGAGGAGATGAGTCCACTAATAGGCTGTCATCTGAGGCATTTGCGTCTGATAGTTGCAGGAAATGTTTCAGCCTGTTTCATCCAGACTAGTGTCCTTTGTCCTCCACAGTGGGGCAATCGGTTCATGGGGCAACATGGGTAAACACAAGGCACCCTCACCCGGATACCACTCAGCCTGAGGCCACGCTCTAACACAATCAATTGGCTGTAGATGGAAGGGGTTGGTGTGAGGTGAAGCTGTCCATTAGTCTCCTCTTCTTTCTCGGTTGTTCTGTGCTATCACTAGCCTGTGGATAACAGCGTCAGAGCACAACATGGTCACGGATTAGGTTGAGCTGAATGACACAATGAACAACACTGCTATTAAGCCGCAGCTCTTTTAGTGTGATGAGGTTTGGTGTGGGGCTAAAAGTCAGAGAAAGCTCTCGTGTTACGGCTGCAATGGAGACTTCATTCAGAGTAATAACGTGGAGCTGAAAGGGGAGCTATAGTAGAATAGCTGATGTACTAATCTTTTAGTGCATGAATTGTAAATGTGCTGTATGTCTCTGTCGGCGGGTATGAAGGCGCGGTCGGGGTTCTCTATGACATTATTGGTCTCCATCGATCCATCCACTGCGCCTGCGGATGTGGGTTAATTCTACGTCCTGGTTGATATTTGTATGGTTTGCTTTTTCCAAATGATCCATAAACTACCGCCCCAGAACCCTACCACTGCACCACTAAATTCCCTCACCACCAAGTACATTAATGCAATTTGCTCAAGTAAGCCCTAAAATAATCAATTTGCCATCAATTGATATACTGTATAGTGTACACTATATCCACTTTACCATTTGATGTTAAAATGCCTAATTCTTGCCTATATCAATGTTATTTTAACCCTGTCTGTGTTGTGTTCCCAAGGGCCATGGGGCAGATGTATGGGCAGTGACTGTGGCCCAGGTGGCAGCCAGAGTCGGGCTGTGTGGTGTGCCCACGTGGACGGCTGGACCACCCTCCACACCAACTGTGACCAGTCCCAGCGGCCTTCCAACCAGCAGAACTGCTTCCGTGTGTGTGACTGGCACAAGGACCTTTACGACTGGCAACTGGGTGCCTGGAACCAGTGTGTGTCCGTGTCAGCAAGGACCTTTGGGGGCATGCGGCCATACGTATGCAATGGGGGTGAGGAGGGCATTCAGACTCGGGAGGTGGGCTGCATACTAAAGTCCGACGAGTCTCCCGGAGAGGACACCATCTGTGAGTACTTTGAGCCCAAGCCTCGACTAGAGCAGGCCTGCCTCATCCCCTGCCCTCAGGACTGTGTAGTGTCTGAGTTTACCCCCTGGACGACCTGCTCAAAAACCTGTGGAACCGGTCTAAAGAACCGGGTGCGCAGTGTCCTGGTGCCTCCGCTCTTCGGGGGTTCCGCCTGCCCCAACCTGACCGAGTTCCAGACCTGTAAGCCAGGGCCTTGTAAGGGGCCTGAGGGGGTGTACAGCCTCAGGGTGGGGCCCTGGACGTCCTGTTCTCTCCCCATTTCCCGGCCGGTACGGCAGGCCAAACGTAGGAAGGGTAAAGGGGGGGCCAGGGAGAGGCCTGGGGTCAAAGACCCTGATACTAGGGAGCTGATCCAGAAGAAACGGACCAGGAACCGGCTCAACAGGCAGGAGAGTCCCTTCTGGGACATCCAGGTGGGATACCAGAGTCGCACGGTGTCCTGTGCACACAGGAACGGGAGCACGGTGGGACTCAGGTAAGTGGCTCAGCATCAGTATTTCAGGGGCTGGGGTAATGCTGTTGTCTTAGTTTGTGTCTGTGTGCTGGTTGTCCTTTAAAATTGTACTTTTACTCTAAATGGGCAAACCATTATATTTCATTGGTCATAGGAAACCATGTGTAAGTGTCCTTTCAGAACTGTAATTCTGTGAGTCATCATAGTGAGTTATCTCTTGTCCTTAAATAACACTCAATCTTAAAATAGGCACAAACCTGTCACATATCTAAACAGGCCTTTGTAAGGGGTTGTTTTTATCTTCTTCAGAACTGTAAGCCCAGTATTATGTTGTGATGTGATGTACTGTACTGATGTACAGTGGATGACAGGTAGGGGAATGGTTATTTGTCTCTGCTTTGCTGTCAAAGCAATGGAGCACTCCCACTTTCTGGTGTCTACTTTCAACTCTATATTCACTGGTGCTCATTCCATGTCAGGGATTGAATCGTAGCCAGCACTTTGTAAAGCACTTTGAAAAGTCTTCTGTGATCTTCGACTGTAAAAGAGCAGGATGAGTTGCACAATGCACATCATTGTATTGGTATTGTTACGTGTGAGGAAAGAGAAAAGCATTTCAAATCAAAAAGCTTGATTACTAAGAGTAATTTCAGTTCAACTTTAAAAAAGTACAGTCATTTATTTTTAAATGCTGTTGACCAAATACTTGATGATTCAGGTTCTTCACATACTGTATCTTATATGCGATATATAGTAGACAAGACTGCATGCGTGCCCTTCAAGTAAACTGACATTTCCTTGGGCCCTGTCTTGGCTTGAGGCTGTCCCTAACCCTGTCTTGCCTTGAAGCTCTTTATTTGGCGTTGAATGATGTCTTTGTTTTATGCTGAGTGACAATAACTTCAAATGTCAGCATGGTACCTCTCATCTTAGAATCCATGAGGTCTTTCATCTCTAGCAAGGAGAGCTACAGTCTCCGTTATATAGCCGTTATATAGATTTGATCAATTATGTACTAAATACATTCATTAATGCGCTGTTGGTGCCAACTTCTCAGCAGTGGCTGGGATCAAATATTTCAAAAGAACCGTGAAAATAAATCTCATGCCCTTAGGAGCGTAAATATTAATATTTTATTTGTTTATTTCTGGTTCTGAAATATTCATAATTGTTTTTGCCACTTCAGAAAAGTGGAACAAACTTCCCAGCAAACCAAAATAGTTTCTGTGAAAGTTCCCAGAACATTCGTTAGGTTGCGGCAATGTTCTCATAACGCAAAAACTGTCCAGTTGCGATGATGATTATACAATGTTTGTATAAAACATTTGCCTGATGTTGCAAGAACGTTCCCAGAACGTTGCTCTCATATTTTATTGTGTTATTACATTACCTGGAAACCTAATGAGAACATTTGGGGGAATGTTCTGTGGTGGTTGTTACAGATGTTGTGCACAATATCTTAGTGAATGTTAAGAGAACATTCCAAGGATATTTCATTTAAAACATTTTCAAAAATATATATATTATTTGTATGTTTTTGGGACGTTATCACCCTAATGTTAGATAAAACCCTAACTAGAACTTAATGAGAATATTCGCTAATGTTCTGAAAATGTTCCCGGTTTGCTGGGTTCTCTCTGAACAGATAACCCAGTGAATCTAGGCAGTCGTCTTCCGATCATCTTGTTTGATCATCATCTGTGATCATTGGGCCACAGCTTTCTCTTGACTCATTAGACTTTGCTATAGCCTGGTTGTAGAATAGTGTCTGGCTTTACATGTAATCATATGAAATCAGCATGCATGTGTAGGCTATTTACTGTAGGTTCCAGCTTGCATGGTGGCCTCTGAGGTTTCCATTTACCACCAGAAGCACTTCTAGAAAGTATCACTTTATATCTTTTAGTTCAAATTTGAGTGTCCCAAATGGCACCATGCTTATGTTTCTCTTCACTGGCCTCATTGGCCTTACAACCATTCCACTCTGTTTTCTAAACTGTGTTTTCATCAAGGCTAAAAAAGATTGTTAAAAGATTTCTCACAGGGTTTCACATTCCCTGACCCACATAGCACAGCCTGTTTTGTAGGCTTCAATTGTACAACATGTTTCTTAGCCAAAGTCTCGTGTAATGAGCATGTTTGTGTTCAATGTGGATATTCTTCAAAAAACAAACTCTGTTTTGTGGAATTTCTTGTTGTTTGTTGTATAACCTTTAGTGGTTTTAAAATGAGAGTTTGAGTGTTTTTGAAATGTTATTACTCTCTTATTTCAAATGAAATTGTTTGTCTGTCACTATTCTGTCTGACGGAGATACAAAAATAATGACTACTTTCAAGACTTCAAAACCCCCACAACAATGCAGAATATAATAAAAAGTCGACACAACAAAAACATCAAATACTGAAAGGGATCGAGTTGCTTTAAGCTTTAAGGCTTTTTAAGCATGTGTGAAGTTTCATCTGAGTCAGGAAGCGAACCATTATCCTCACTGTGTCACAAAACCTTTGTTTTAATTCCTGAATGTTTTTCACTGAGAATTAACTCTACCAGCGTGCCTTGTTGGCAGCACAACTAATCTCGTTGTGACGTCACACCTGCAGGCCCACCACATCAAAGAATTCAAAGGTATCTTGATCTGTGGAGACAGAGGGGTTAAAAACACAACTCAGACTCTTTTTCAAGTGTTTTCAAACCAGTTTCACTCATTTCTAGCAGAAGTGTGAGAAGCTAGAGGTGAAGTGTGGCATTGGCGTCGTCTAAATGAGAGGTTTCTAAATGAAGCAGAGCTGTAATTAGCAGTAAAAGCTCGTCAGCTGCAACGCCTCAGGGGAAAGGCGATGCACACTGCAGAGCAAGGAACAGAACATGGTCTGCTTTAATTCCTAATCATTTGAAGGAGCTTAAAGAGGCAGCGTTTATTCATTAGCTCTAATTGCAAGTTGAATGATTAACAGAGTGATTGCTTTTGGTGATTGATCAGTTGTTGTTACCACTCTGATGCTTTTGAGGCACAACCCTTCAGAATGTATGTAGGTATGAACCTAGTATAAGTAACGAACCAGCAATCAAATTCACTACCTAAATGTGGGGGCTGTTGTACAAAACACCTTTACAACTTTTTTTCTGCATGTTTATTAAGGTGTGGTGACTCTGAATGATGGGTTGAGGACTAGGGTTCAATGCCAGTCAGTTCCCTAAGGATTCTTGAATAGAGCTTATTACAACATGCTTAGTATAATGTAAATGCTACTATAATACAAGTATTAGTTCAATATAGTACATGATAGTATTAGTATAATGTATTTACAGTGCATTCGAAAAGTATTCAGACTTTTTCCACATTTTGTAACGTTACAGCCTTATTCTAAAATGGATTCAATAGTTTTTTCCCCTCATCAATCTATACACAATACACCATTATGACAAAGCAAAAACTGCTTTTTAGAAATTGCTAATTTATTTAAAAAATACACATATCAAAAAACTAAATATCACATTTACATAAGTATTCAGACCCTTTACTCAGTACTTTGTTGAAACACCTTTGGCAGCGATTACAGCCTCTAGTCTTCTTGGGTATGATGCTACAAGCTTGGCACACCTGTATTTCGGGAGTTTCTCCCATTCTTCTCTGCAGATCCTCCCAAGCTCTGTCAGGTTGGATGGGGAGCGTTGCTGCACAGCTATTTTCAGGTCTCTCCAGAGATGTTCTATCGGGTTCAAGTCCAGGCTCTGGCTGGGCCACTCAAGGACATTCAGAGACTTGTCCCGAAGCCACTCCTGTGTTGTCTTGGCTGTATGCTTAGGGTCGTTGTCCTGTTGAAAGGTGAACCTTCGCCCTAGTCTGAGGTCCTGAGCGCTCTGGAGCAGGTTTTCATCAATGATCTCTCTGTACTTTGCTCCGTTCATCTTTCCCTCGATCCTGACTAGTCTCCCAGTCCCTGCCACTGAAAAACATCCCCACAGCATGATTCTGCCACCACCATGCTTCACCGTAGGGATGGTGCCAGGTTTCCTCCAGACGAGACGCTTGGCATTCAGGCCAAAGAGTTCCATCTTGGTTTCATCAGACCAGAGAATCTTGTTTCTCATGGTCTGAGAGACTTTAGGTGCCTTTTGGCAATCTCCAAGCGGGCTGTCATGTGTCTTTTACTGAGGAGTGGCTTCCGTCTGGCCACTCTACCATAAAGGCCTGATTGGTGGAGTGTTGCAGAGATGGTTGTCGTTCTGGAAGGTTCTCCCATCTCCAAAGAGGAAGTTTGGCGCTCTGTCAGAGTGACCACTGAGTTCTTGGTCACCTCCCTGACCAAGGCCCTTCTTCCCCAATTGCTCAGTTTGACCTTGCAGCCAGTTCTAGGAAGAGTCTTGGTGGTTCCAAACTTCTTCCATTTATTGATGGAGACCACTGTGTTCGTTGGGACCTTTAATGCTGCAGAAATTTTTTGGTACCCTTCCCCAGATCTGTGCCTCGACACACTCCTGTCTCGGAGCTCTAAGGACAATTCCTTCGACCTCATTGCTTGGTTTTTGATCTGACATGCACTGTCAACTGTGGGACCTTATATAGACAGATGTGGGCCTTTCCAAATCATGTCCAATCAATAGAATTTATCACAGGTGGACTCCGATCAAGTTGTAGAAACATCTCAAGGATGATCAATAGAAACAGGATGCACCTGAGCTCAATTTTGAGTCTCATAGCGAAGGGTCTGAATACTTATGTAAATAAGTTATTTCTGTTTTAAATGTTTTATACATTTGCAAAAATATCTAAAAACCTGTTTTTGCTTTGTCATTATGGGGTATTGTGTGTAGAATGCTGAGGATTTTATTTTATTTGATCCATTTTAGAAAAAGGCTGTAACGTAACAAAATGTGGAAAAAGTCAAGGGGTACTGTACGTCCAGCTCATTGATGAATGACCCCTGGCTTCCCATTGTCTTCCGACAGGTGGTGGTGTCAATCCTACACAATGCTCTATCTGACGTAAGACAATGTGTGCTTCCTTGATGAATGATACACTGCAATAGACAGGACGAAACCCAACATTCCACAAATTCTACCTCAAAATGTACCTCGACTGACTTTGAAACCCACTGACCACTAATGCTTTGGTCTAGAACCACCAGCACACACAGGGCTCCCTCAGGACCAGCTTTCACATCCACTGTCTCAAATTGCAGGCAGACTGCAGACAGATCTCAGATTACTGACCTTGCCACTTCTGCTCTCGCCTCTCCTCTGTCTTCCAGTCGGTGTCTGCCCAGGGACCTCCCTCTGACGGTCCAGTCCTGCGTCCTCGCTAAGGACTGTGAGCTGAGCGAGTGGGCAGACTGGGGACCCTGCTCCAAGGCCTGTGTAGACCCAGACCCTGAGTCCCCCCGGGGCCAACGCTCCAGGACCAGACGCTTGCTCCAGTTCTCCGTGGGGGAGGGGGAGGACTGCCCGCCGCTGGAGGAGACGGAGCCATGTGACCCCCAGTGGGATGGAGTACCGCCCTGTGCCACGTGAGTGTCACTTAGTGTCATGAGGATGTATGGCTGTATGTGTGGAAGTTATAGTTTTACACTAAATATATGGTGAGAAAGATACTGAACAATCATGGGAGGCCTAGAGCTTGAAAGTGGGTTAAATCAATGTTGTATTAGTGGAATTTAAAATGACGTAATGTTGTGTCCAAATGCAATGTATTACACAGAAGATACTACTGTACATAGTTCAGGAACCTGATAGCCCTCCAGGAAATGTTCAACCAATTGGAACCACTTAGTGCACTAACATCCCAAAGTCTACTGGATTGTCACTGACAGAGGTAATACATTCCTCCTGTTGATTTCCCATTAGCTACTTCACCTAGCTAATTTGCTCTCCTGGGTGGCCCGTAGGAGTTTGTTTGTGTGGGCCTGTGTGTGTGGTGGAGGAGAGCGCATATGGAGAAAGATTGGTGCAAGTGTTTGAGCTTTTGACAGACACAGACTCCTGTCAAGTGGAGTTTATGACAATATTTGTCTCTCCTGTAACCTGCCACGCACACACACACACACACACACACACACACACACACACACACACACACACACACACACACACACACACACACACACACAGAGATTGTCCTTATTGACATCATATCCTGTCTTTACACAACCATTCCCATAACACTTGAGCTTTCCTTTTTTCAGATTCTGTGAAATACTTCAAAACCACATCATCTATAAAACTTTCAGCCGTGACATATCCTTTGAAAATGGATTATTTGTAGAACTAAAATGTACCTTTTCATTTTACTCATGTGTTACAAAGATTGGAAGCAATTAGCCAAACAGCTGATAGCTATTGAAGTTGTAATGGAACGATAAGGATGAGTGTAATTCAAGTTTGGCAGCTGCAGCCTCAGATGCAGGTAGAACAGATCAACACACAAGTCACAAATGTGTTTTTATAGCACAGACATGTCAGGGATTTGATTAGCTAAAGAAACCTCTGTCAGATTATAAATGTGTTTTGACAGGATAACACCCACACACCCATCTCTGTCTGTCACTGTCACAGTTACACATGGAGGACTACAGAGTGGAGCGACTGTAGAGTGGACTCGTTGCTAAGCCAACAGGACCGTCGGCGTAGCAACCAGACCGGCCTGTGTGGTGGAGGGCTCCAGAATCGAGAGGTGTACTGTGTCCAGGCCAACGCCGAACTGCTGACCTACCTCAACAACCTCAAAGACAAAGATGGTAATGAGGCTTTTCTATATATAACACTTTTCTATAACAAAGTCTTTCCTATATATACGGGACAAATCAAAATGTACTGGGGGGGAGGGGCTGGTCCAACTCAAGGTGTCATAAAAACAAAAAATTCCCAACGTAAAATATATTTTCACATGACCCTCACCTTGTGCATTAAAATAAATGGAACACCCTCCCCCCTCATAGAATTAACTCAAAATAATGTTATGACCACAAATAACAATAACTTTAGCGACCCTGTATTTATAAACGTGTATATCGACTTCAGCATACTTTTGTTTCACAGTCGATGGGCCAGGTTGGGGGTTCACCGACCATCCCAGACGAGTTCACTCTCCCTGCCTGTTTCATTAACACTACAATCAGAACCGGCTGCAGACAATGATCAGCTAGGGGGAAATCAGATTTTCAACATTTTGATGCCATATTTATAATTATATAAAATATTGTATATGCAACGAGTTTTCCACCAACAGCTTTCTGTGCCAATGAACCACACAACCAATAAACAAAGCATACCAACATTGTGCACTTCGATATCATGGTTTGTGTTTTCAACACCACAATAAATAGACTATGTCAATCCCGACAAACAGAAAATGCATCCCTCCCTACCGTGTAGGCTTACCCAGTATCAAAGGCTTGGCTTGACAATCTCTGAATGTCATAAAACTTTTTGGTGTTTTGTAATAGATGTCTCTTTCCATTCATCAATTGGCCGCTGCACAGTTTGGATTGATTGATTGATTTTATTTGTCAGTAAAAAAAAATACATACATTACCAGTCAAAAGTTTGGACACACCTACTCATTCAAGTTTTTTTCTTTATTTGTACTATTTTCTACATTGTAGAATAATTGTGAAGACATCAAAACTATGAAATAACACATATGGAATCATGTAGTAACCAAAAAAGTGTTTAAAAAAATCAAAATATATTTTCTATTTGAGATATATTCTTCAAATAGCCACCCTTTGCCTTGATGACAGCTTTGCACACTCTTGGCATTCTCTCAACTAGCTTCACCTGGAATGCTTTTCCAACAGTCTTGAAGGAGTTCCCACATATGCTGAGCACTTGTTGGCTGCTTTTCCTTCACTCTGCCGTCCGACTCATCCCAAACCATCTCAATTAGGTTGAGGTCGGGGGATTGTGGAGGCCAGGTCATCTGATGCAGCACTCCATCACTCTTCTTCTTGGTAAAATAGCCCTTACACAGCCTGGAGGTCTGTTGAAAAACAAATGAAAGTCCCACTAAGCCCAAACCAGATGGGATGGCATATCAATGCAGAATGCTGTGGTAGCCATGCTGGTTAAGTGTGCCTTAAATTCTAAATAAATCATAGACAGTGTCACCAGCAAAGCACCCCCACACCATAACACCTCCTCCACCATGCTTTACGGTGGGAACTACACATGCGGAGATCATCCGTTCACCCACACCGGGTCTCACAAAGACACGGCGGTTGGAACCAAAAATCTCAAATTTGGACTCCAGACCAAAGGACACATTTCCACCGATCTAATGTCCATTGCTCGTGTTTCTTGGCCCAAGCAGGTCTCTTCTTCTTATGGGAGTCCTTTAGTAGTGGTTTCTTTGCAGCAATTCGACCATGAAGGCCTGATTCACACAGTCCCTTCTGAACAGTTGATGTTGAGATGTGTCTGTGACTTGAACTCTATGAAGCATTTATCTGGGCTGCAATTTCTGAGGCTGGTAACTCTAATGAACTTATCCTCTGCAGCAGAGGTAACTCTGGGTCTTCCATTCCTGTGGCGGGCCTCATGAGAGCCAGTTTCATCATAGCGCTTGATGGTTTTTGTGACTGCACTTGAAGAAACTTTCAAAGTTCTTTAAATGTTCCGGATTGATTGACCTTCATGTCTCAAAGTAATGATGAACTGTCGTTTCTCTTTGCTTATTTGAGCTGTTCTTGAGCTGCCATAATTTGGACTTGGTCTTTTACCAAATAGGGCTATCTTATGTAACCCCCCCTACCTTGTCACAACACAACTGATTGGCTCAAATGCATTAAGAAGGAAATAAATTCCACAAATTAACTTTTAAGAAGGCACACCTGTTAATTGAAATGCATTCCAGGTGACTACCTCATGAAGCTGGTTGAGAGAATGCCAAGAGTGTGCAAAGCTGTCATCAAGGCAAAGGGTGGCTATTTGAAGAATCTCAAATATAAAATATATTTTGATTTGTTTAACACTTTTTCTGTTACTACATGATTCCGTATGTGTTATTTCATAGTTTTGATGTCTTCACTATTATTCTACAATGTAAAAAATTGTAAAAATATAGAAAAACCCTTGAATGACTAGGTGTGTCCAAACTTCTGACTGGTAGTGTATATACACAAAGATTTCCATTCTGGTCCCTATTTTTACATAAATTCATATACAATTACATAGATACAGACACATTACAGAGATAGAGATGAAAAAAAGCTCAACCTCCAGATGAGTATGAGGGGGGAGTTTAAGTACAATTCTTACAAGCTTGTTTGGCTGGTAGCATATTCTTTAGATGTTTTGGGCTGCTGGTGAACCATGATGTGCAGGCTTAATGAAAGTGACACGCGACTAGCGCACTAGCTAAGTTTCCATCTAATTGGCGACAGATTTTCATGACAATATTCTAAAATCTTAATAAAAACAATATGCCATTTCAGCGTTTCCTTTAGGAAAATATGGCGCCAGACAACATGACATGGAAGATTTTAATTTACCGGACATTTGAGAAATTTACCGGACATCCATATGCATTCAGATCCGACCAGGAGCAGGCAGCGCCATCAGTAAACGAGGGATATTGGCCAAATGAGCCACATTTACGTGTCCTTAAAAACAGCCTATAACAAATTACTAAAACACTTTTCCTTGTGTTTCAATATGTAGCATATGCAAAACTTGATAGACTATTTTTTTATTGGCTTTTAGAGCATTGCATGAATAGGCTTATAGGCTTAGGTGTCCACTGTATGATTTTAACATTTTAATAAATATATATAGCCTATATAAAGGAAGAGAAGCTTAGGCCTAACCCCAGAGAGATAGCGAGAGATCGAGATATGCCGGTGGCATGCTACAACACCGACATGCATTTCTTTATGTCAGATGGCTACTACATCTGCTATACAGATATAGACGTACAGAAGGAGGCTAATTCATACATTTTCAGAATATTTTGTATAAAGATAAGCATTATATTGTTAGATTATAGGAGTAACTCTGGTAGGCCTGAAACAGTCTTCCTCACCTCAAGTTCAACTGTCAGAGTCAGTTGGAGTGATGGGGCGCATTGCCTTCATATCATAGGCCTGCAGTAGAACTTCACAAACGTTTCTACATTTTATTAGGGTAATATCAAAAGTAAGTCAAGCCGTTGTTAATAGGGAAAATATGATCAGAAGAGCAAATGTAAATCAGGGAAAAATGTGCTACCCTCCCTGTGCCCAATATAAAGACTCACAACCCTCCCCAAAGCAAAAAACAAGTTTGACAATTCTCCCCTATTTTGGACCACCTGACCCCAAAGTGAATTTAGATCTGTCCCTAACACTTTCTTATAACAAAGTCTTTCCTATGTAAAACTGTCTCAATACCAAAAAACAAATACATATCTGATTGTGGTATGTTCATAAAATAATCAACATAAAAATAAATGTAGTCCCAAGTCTGATATTGTTGCATGTCTCAAGTCTGTAAAGGTTGTACGAAACAGTCCCAAATCTTTCACAACAACAAAGACAAAATTGTTACATGTTGGCACACCAAACTATTTCAGCATCAGAGACATGTCATCCTGTTTGTTGTCTTGTGTCTAACAAATTCAGTAACACACATTGTCATGTACAGTATTCACAGTTCCAGACCTTGTGTCCATTCCCACATTTCCTAACAACAGCAGTATCTGAATAACACCATTTATATCACGTTTTGTGCTATACAAATATCGTTATAGTGCATTACAGAATTACTGTAGCCATTAAATAATTACCATAACACCTCTTGAACACTGCATACTGCAGCGAGAGTCAACAAGGGAAGCGGAGCTCCTTTCATAACCTGCTTTGTGCATCATCAACTCTCCTGGTGTGACTCTTAAGCCTTAGAAAAGTGAGAACACTCCGGCTTTCACACTCAGACCTGTCAAGCCCAGTTGAAGTCAATGCTGCACTGGTAGTTATATTAGCAAGGATTCTAAGACTAAGCACCACCAGTGGAGATGGTGTGAGAAAAACAAAAAGCATTTCCATTACGCAGGAAGCACAATTAGCTATTATATCAGGAGATGTTCCTGTCGTTGGAACGGTAATTGTTGGTGGAGTGATAATTGTATTCTGACAATATTTTTAGTGCACAGGAGAAAGTGCTAACTTGAGCTTAAAGGGGGCAATCTGCAGTTCAAACAACAACAAAGTGTACACCCCGCCACTGATTTGGTAAACAGCTGAGGGATGGGGCTGGAGAAATGTAACCACTTTCAAATTCATAGACAGAGCTATCGATGCAAGGACTACCATAGCTTTAGTTTCAACCATGTTTTGAGGCTATACAGTGTTTGTTTACAATTACGGCGTCTACACACATTGGAGTAAAACAAGTTTATATTTTGGGTTCTGATGGGATTAAACAGTTGAACTAAGCTCATGAGTACTTTATAAGTTATATTATTTATTTGGATCAATGTGTATATATAATTAATTTAAACGTTTTAAAAAACTATGTAGCATTCGCTGATTGCCCCTTTAAGTATGATTAAGATAGATTTATCTCTCCTGTTGTGACCGATGCACCACAGATCACAAACACACACACAAACTCGGTGTGTCATATCATGCACAGTACACACAGCAGTGACATCTACAGTGCCCAATATTTTGTTGGGTTACAAAGTGGGATTAAAATGGATTTAATTGTCATTTTTTGTCAGCTATCCCCACAAAATACTCTAATGTCAAAGTGTAAGAAAAATTATATATATTTTTTAAATGTAATGGAAAATAAAGCTCTAATATGTCTTGATTAGATAAGTATTCAACCCCCTGAGTCAATACATGGTAGAATCACCTTTGGCAGCGATTACAGCTGTGAGTCTTTCTGAGTAAGTAGCTAAGAGCTTTGCACACCCAGATTATACAATTATTAGAGCTCTGTCAAGTTGATTGTTCATCATTGCTATACAGCCATTTTTAAGTGTTGCCATAGATTTTCAAGCCAATTTAAGTCAAAACTGTAACTAGGCCACTCAGGAACATTCAATGTTGTCTTGGTAAGCAACTCCAGTGTATATTTGGCCTTGTGTTTAAGGTAATTGCCTGTGCTTAACTGCTGATAGGTGACTTTGTCTCCCAGTGTCTGATGGAAAGCGGACTGAACAAAGGATTTTGCCTGTGCTTAGCTTACATTTACATTTACATTTACGTAATTTAGCAGACGCTCTTATCCAGAGCGACTTAGCTCTATTCCGTTTTCTTTTTATCCCAACAAAACTCCCTAGTCTTTGCCAATGCCAAGCATGCCCATTACATGATGCAGCCACCACCATGTTTGAAAATATGAAGAGTGGTACTCAGTGATGAGTTTTGTTGGATTTGCCCCAAACATAACGCTTTGTATTCAGGACAAAAAGTTATTACTTTAGTGCCTTATTGCAAACAGGATGCAGGTTTTGGAATATTTTTATTCTGTACAGGCTTCCTTCTTTTCACTCTGTCATTTATGTTAGTATTGTGGAGTAACTACAATGTTATTGATTCATCCTCAGTTATCTCCTATCACAGCCATTCAACTCTTTAACTGTTTTAAAATCACCATTGGCCTCATGGTGAAATCCCTAAGCGGTTTCCTTCCTCGCCGGCAACTGAGTTAGGAAGGGTGCCTGCATCTTTTTAGTGACTGGGTGTATTAATACATCATCCAAAGTGTAATTAATAACTGCTCCATGCTCAAAGGGATATTCAATGTCTACTTTTTTTTACCCATCTACCAATAGGTGCCCTTCTTTGCGAACCATTGGAAAACCTCCCTGGTCTTTGTGGTTGAATCTGTGCTTGAAATTCACTGCTCGACTGAGGGACCTTACAGATACTTGTATGTGTGGGGTACAGAGATGAAATAGTCATTCAAAAATCATGCTAAGCACTATTATCGCAGTCCATGCAACTTTTTATGTGACTTGTTAATCAAACTTTTACTCCTGAACTTATTTAGGCTTGCCATAAACAAAAGGGTTGGATACTTATTGCCTCAAGACATTTCAGCTTTTCATTTTTAATTAATATACTAACATTTCTAAAAACATAATTCTACTTTGACATTATGGGGTATTGTGTGCCACAAAATCTCAATTTAATCTATTTTAAATTCAGGCTTTCACGCAACAAAATTAGTGTGCAGTTAAAGATTGACTGACATTAAAGGACAATGTACTAATGATTTTGTTGAAATGTATGTGTATGTTTGTGTTCCCACGTGTTTCTGTGTGTGTGTGCATGCATTGTGAGTGTGCATGTGCATGCGTTCCCATGTGTGTCTGTCTGAGTGTGTGTGAGTGCGTGTGTGTGGGAGTTAGACGGGAGAGTGTTCTTATCTTCCTGGCGCAGGATTCCTCTTACCCAATCAGGGGGTAATCTCCCCGGCTGCCATATAGATAGAGGCAGACACAGGCAGACAGTGGCTCAGTGAAGTCTGCAGCAACCACCACTGCATGCGTAAACTAAATCACCACGCTCTTAGAAGAACACATCCTTAAGCACAGGTCTAGGATCATCTTACCCTCCCCAAATCCAAACCTTAACCATTCAAGAGGGGAAAATGCAAAACTGACTGTTGATCAGTTTCTAGGGTAACTAGAATCTACATTTTTAAAGACTGACAAGTGTTTCCCTGTAGCGCTTCCCATTCTTATTTTTTCTACAAGCCTCAGTCTCATATTGGAAAACCGCTAGACTCCTGTAATAGTGCTTAACATATGCCTCAACTTCCAAAACCCTCTCCCTTTCCAGTGACTGTGTTGCTAATAGTTGTATCTCCCTGTGCCTGCAGAGGGTCAGACCCCAAACCAGCAGAAGCCTAGTGTACCCCCTCTTCTATCCATCAGCTTTGAAATTACAGGTAGGTGCTTTAGACCAACCCAAACCTCCTCCTCTCTCTGCCTTGTAGACCACATTCTTCTCCTCCTTGCTGCTTCCCTCTTCTACTTGTATGTACTGTATGCATGTATCTATGTTTTGATGGATGATACTATGACGGTGTTTTGATAGGTTGGCCTCTCTGCAGATTTTGCGTCTCAAGTGCTGTAGTTTTCTGAAACACCAACATGTGTTTTCAACTAAGTTCGAGCATAAACGGTTTCAAGAAGTGGTATGGAAAAGGGACAACAAAGTATTTGCCTGGCACGTCAGGACAATTTTATAAACTTTTGTGGGAATGGTGAAATAACTCAGTGTTGTTTTTCCAAATGGAATATGCAAAGCATCTGTGAGATGTTTTTCCCCGTTTTGCTACTCTGGCACACAATAAGCGACACTCACATTAGTTGCACTAGGGACATTTGCCATTGTAGTTTCAATACAATGCAGGAAATACAAGCACATTGTATAAGTTGTGTAATGAAGATGCTGGGTTTTTCTTAATCACAAACACCAGTACTCTGTTGGTCAACAATTTATATTAAGAATGGATTGATGTACTTCGATTGAAGTCTGTTCTGCACACTAATAATACAAGGATTATCTGGCTTACCAAATGCAGTATTTGACTCTCAAAAATATTTGTAAGGGAATAATTCCTTTTGCATATCAATTTCAAAGCTGTGCTTGCTTTTCGCTGTATATTCGGTATAATTATATTTCAGCTTTCTTGACTTGATAAGACTTGAAGCTCTGAATATATTGTTGGCTGTCGGAGTTAGGGAAAGAGATGTGCAAGGACATCTTGATCTTCACAACCTGCTTAGTGAGAAAGTGTGTTTGTGTACAAGTGTAATTGATTGAAAGTGTTGCAACCGTTGATGCAATGTTTGGATCATAGATTGAGTGTGTGTACGTGTATGTGCATATTTACAGGTGTATGTGTCTACGTGTGTGTACGTGCATTTGTGCATGTGCGTGTGTGTGTACGTCTGTTTTTGTCCACAAAGCTGATGGATAGAAGAGGGGGAACACTAGGCAGTATACTGGCGCCGACGAGGATGGCGGCCTCGCGACTAGCTCTTAGGAAACTTTGCAGCATTTTGTTTTTTTATGTATTATTTTGTACATTATTAGCTCAGAAAGTGTTTTGTATCATTACATACAGCCGGGAAAAACTATTGGATGTCAGAGCAGCAGTAACTCAAAAGCATTACGACCAGGAATACGACTTTCCCGAAGCAGATCCTTTGTTAGCTTTCAGCGGCTGACCCAAAACATCGCCGGCGGAGGAGAGGCACTCGGAGCGGCCTGCTGGTTCGACTTAGGAGGCGCGCACACCACCCAACATTTCCAAGTATACTACTCGCTAATATTCAGTCTCTGGTTAACAAGCTCGACGAGCTCCGGGCAAGGATTTCTTTCCAGAGAGACATCAAGGCCTGTAACATACTTTGTTTCACGGAAACATGGCTCTCTGGGGATATTCTGTCAAAATCGGTCCAGCCAGATGGGTTCTCAGTTCATCGCGCAGACAGGAATAAACATCTCTCCGGGAAGCAGAAGGGCGGAAGTGTGTGTTTCATGATTAATGACTCATGGTGTAATTGTAGTAACATACAGGAACTCAAGTCCTTCTGTTCACCCGACCTAGAATACCTCACAATCAAATGCAGATAATTTTCTTGGGTTATAGTCACGGCTGTGTATATCCCCCTTCAAGCCGATACCACGACGGCCCTCAAAGAACTTCACTGGAATTTATGCAAACTGGAAACCACATATCCTGAGGCTGCATTTATTGTAGCCGGGGATTTTAACAAAGCAAATTTGAGGACTAGGCTGCCGAAGTTCTATCAACATATCGACTGTTGTACTCGCGCTGCTAAAATCCTCGACCATTGCTATTCGAAATTCCGATATGGTTATAAGGCCCTCCCCCGCCCCCCTTTTCGGCAAATCTGACCACGACTCCATTTTGCTCCTCCCTTCCTATAGGCAGAAACTCAAACAGGAAGTACCCGTGCTAAGGACTATTCAACGCTGGTCTGACCAATCGGAATCCACACTTCAAGATTGTTTTGATCACGCGGACTGGGATATGTTCTGGGTAGCTCGCGAAAATAATTTTGACGAATACACTGATACGGTGACTGAGTTTATCAGGAAGTGTATAGAAGATGTTGTGCCCACTGTGACTATTAAAACCTACCCTAACCAAAACCGTGGATAGATGGCAGCATTCGCACAAAACTGAAAGCGCGAACTACCGCATTTAACCATGGCAAGGTGACTCGGAATATGGCAGAATACAAACAGTGTAGCTACTGACTCCGCAAGGCAATTAAACTGGCAAAACATCAGTATAGAGACAAAGTGGAGTCGCAATTCAACGGCTCAGACACAAGACGTATGTGGCAGACAATCACGGACTACAAAAGGAAAACCAGCCACATTACCCACACTGACGTCTCACTTCCAGACAAGCTAAACACCTTCTTCGCCTGCTTTGAGGATAACATTGACGGGACCGCAGTGGAGAAGGTGGAAAGCTTCAAGTTCCTTGGCGTACACATCACTGACAAACTGAAATGGTCCACCCACGCAGACAGTGTGGTGAAGAAGGCGCAACAGAGCCTCTTCAACCTCAGGAGGCTGAAGAAATTTGGCTTGGCACCTAAAACCCTCACAAACTTTTACAGATGCACAATTGAAAGCATCCTGTCGGGCTGTATCACCGCCTGGTACGGCAACTGCACCGCCCGCAACCGCAGGGCTCTCCAGAGGGTGGTGCGGTCTGGCAAACACATTACAGGGGGCAAACTACCCGCCCTCCAGGACACCTACAGCACCCGATGTCACAGGAAGGCCAAAAAGATCATCAAGGACATCAACCACCCGAGCCATTGCCTGTTCACCCCGCTATCATCCAGAAGGCGAGGTCAGTACAGGTGCATCAAAGCTGAAACTACTCATCTCATATGTATATACTGTATTCTATTCTATAATATTCTACTGTATCTTAGTCTGCTCTGTCATTGCTTGTCCATATACAGTGGGGAGAACAAGTATTTGATACACTGCCGATTTAGCAGGTGTTCCTACTTTTTTTATATATATATTTTTTTTAATAGTTTTTATTTATTTATTTTTTATTAATTTTTTTTTTCGGGGGAATGGATCAGCTTAATATTGCAGATAGATTGTATCTTCTATCAATGTTATTGTCTGCATCACTTCCAATCCCCCATGTTTTTTTATTTTTTTATTTTTTTATATATATACTCCCCTTTTATTACTTTTCAACCCCACCATCCTTTCCCTACTTGGAGTAAATTAGTGAACAACAATGCCCAGGCCTCTACTTCCGGTCTATACTTACTATCTACACCTTATGGACAGAGTTAATTTTACAATAATTCTATTATATATATATACTGTATATATATATTTATTTAAAAAAAAAATTTGCTCCTGAACTTCTTCTACTCTCAACCTCTCCGATCATTTTCATGATGTCCATCCGGTTTGCTTCTATATGCCATATCTTTCTAACTGTGCTCTTTCCCAAAAGCTCCCAACATACAACCTATATACTTATTATGAACACAGTATGCTTACATTATTAGCTATCTTTGTTATTATTTGTTGTTATTTGTTATTAGTCCCATCCTTCAACTCTATTCAATACCTCCCATCTATCTCTTAACACCATCCATATAGGATTTCTATTTGCCATATATATTTCGACCGTACTGTGATGTTTTACAAAAGTTCTGACCCTTTCTATTCTCATTGCTTCTACAGATTGTGAATTAAAAATAAACATTTTTGCTAAAAGTATTATTATATTATTGATTGATTGACTATGACTTTTCAGATCACCCAGTAATGCTATCTGCAAGGTTAGTTCCAGGTAAATATTGCAATCCTTTAGCCATTCCTGGACCTGTGTCCAAAAATAAGCTACAAATGGACAGAACCAAAACAAATGATCTAATGATTCTGTCTCTTCACAGCAAAATATGCAGTGCTGGGAAGATTGTATCCCCCATATAAATAACATTCTATTGGTAGCAAGAATTTTCCCGTGTCGTTTTGCGTGTCAGTTCATAAACACTATGCCATGGGATCGGTACGTCAAAGATCTCTTCCCAACTATTTTGCAATCTATATGGGACGGCTGTCAATCCTTTGGTCCTTAAGTGAAACTGATATACTTTTTTATTTATCACAGTTTTCCTTAACCAATTATGTTCTTTATTGCAAGGCCGACAGACAAGTTCCTTACTTTCTCCCCCTTCCACTTTCCTCTTCCACTTTTGCGGTAAGGCTGCAAATATTTGGTTGTAATTTTGGGTAGAGCAGACATTTCCATATGTTTTTGTTAGCTGCATGTGCGACATAACTCCACCAGTCCTACCGATGATATCATTTACGAAGATTTTCCTACTTACAAAGCATGTAGAGGTCTGTAATTT
Source organism: Coregonus lavaretus (assembly GCF_964263955.1). Classification (NCBI taxonomy): domain Eukaryota; kingdom Metazoa; phylum Chordata; class Actinopteri; order Salmoniformes; family Salmonidae; genus Coregonus; species Coregonus lavaretus. Next base: position 65,503,327 of record NC_139990.1, on the reverse strand, counting down.
TTATCATAGGTACACTTCAACCGTGAGAGACGGAATCTAAAACAAAAATCCAGAAAATCACATTGTATGATTTTTAAGTAATTAATTTGCATTTTATTGCATGACATAAGTATTTGATACATCAGAAAAGCAGAACTTTTAATATTTGGTACAGAAACCTTTGTTTGCAATTACAGAGATCATACGTTTCCAGTAGGTCTTGACCAGGTTTGCACACACTGCAGCAGGGATTTTGGCCCACTCCTCCATACAGACCTTCTCCAGATCCTTCAGGTTTCGGGGCTGTCGCTGGGCAATACGGACTTTCAGCTCCCTCCAAAGATTTTCTATTGGGTTCAGGTCTGGAGACTGGCTAGGCCACTCCAGGACCTTGAGATGCTTCTTAAGGAGCCACTCCTTAGTTGCCCTGGCTGTGTGTTTCGGGTCGTTGTCATGCTGGAAGACCCAGCCACGACCCATCTTCAATGCTCTTACTGAGGGAAGGAGGTTGTTGGCCAAGATCTCGCGATACATGGCCCCATCCATCCTCCCCTCAATACGGTGCAGTCATCCTGTCCCCTTTGCAGAAAAGCATCCCCAAAGAATGATGTTTCCACCTCCATGCTTCACGGTTGGGATGGTGTTCTTGGGGTTGTACTCATCCTTCTTCTTCCTCCAAACACGGCGAGTGGAGTTTAGACCAAAAAGCTATATTTTTGTCTCATCAGACCACATGACCTTCTCCCATTCCTCCTCTGGATCATCCAGATGGTCATGGTCAACTTCAGACGGGCCTGGACATGCGCTGGCTTGAGCAGGGGGACCTTGCGTGCGCTGCAGGATTTTAATCCATGACGGCGTAGTGTGTTACTAATGGTTTTCTTTGAGACTGTGGTCCCAGCTCTCTTCAGGTCATTGACCAGGTCCTGCCGTGTAGTTCTGGGCTGATCCCTCACCTTCCTCATGATCATTGATGCCCCACAAGGTGAGATCTTGCATGGAGCCCCAGACCGAGGGTGATTGACCGTCATCTTGAACTTCTTCCATTTTCAAATAATTGCGCCAACAGTTGTTGCCTTCTCACCAAGCTGCTTGCCTATTGTCCTGTAGCCCATCCCAGCCTTGTGCAGGTCTACAATTGTATCCCTGATGTCCTTACACAGCTCTCTGGTCTCGGCCATTGTGGAGAGGTTGGAGTCTGTTTGATTGAGTGTGTGGACAGGTGTCTTTTATACAGGTAACGAGTTCAAACAGGTGCAGTTAATACAGGTAATGAGTGGAGAACAGGAGGGCTTCTTAAAGAAAAACGAACAGGTCTGTGAGACCCGGAATTCTTACTGGTTGGTAGGTGATCAAATACTTATGTCATGCAATAAAATGCAAATGAATTACTTAAAAATCATACAATGTGATTTTCTGGATTTTTGTTTTAGATTCTGTCTCTCACAGTTGAAGTGTACCTATGATAAAAATTACAGACCTCCACATGCTTTGCAAGTAGGAAAACCCGCAAAATCGGCAGTGTATCAAATACTTGTTCTCCCCACTGTATGTATATATTCTTAAATTCCATTCCTTACTAGATTTGTGTGTATTGGGTATATGTTGTGAAATTGTTAGATATTACTTGTTAGATATTACTGCACTGTCGGAGCTAGAAGCACAAGCATTTCGCTACACCCGCAATAACATCTGCTAAACACGTGTATGTGACAAATGCCTCTGCACATTGCATCTGTGCGTGTGTGTTCATATGCTGTGGCAGAGGGGTGTCAATTAGACAGTGGAGCCCATGGTAGTGGGGTTGGCTTTGGACAATCTGTTAGGTGATCAAGAGCCTTTGTTGCATCAACCAGGACAACCCGCACTGTGCTGCGTTCCAAAACAGCTTTGATGTGACAGACACACAAAACCACCCACCAACTTTCCACTCCAACTCCAAACAAACCCATTTATTCAAGTGCATTTAAGAAACATCCAGAAAATGGCATCTCACAGTCGGCTTCACTTATTCTCTTGCAGAGAAAACAATCTCTCTTTTGTTCCTTTGCGTGAAGTGAAGTTCCTCGGCGGGAATACACGCATCGCATATACAGCTTCTAAATCTGAAGCGCTACAACAGGGGAATCATAGCACTGGATTATTCTTCATAGAATATGTATGAGAGGAGACACTGCAGCTCTCTCACACCTTCGGTACAGCCTTCATGTGTCTTCAGTGAGAATGGTGGGCCTGTCTTCATGTTGTTTCAAGTGTTAGATAGCGCTGAAAGGTTAATCAGAGTTAATTTATCACCCTGGAATGCTAACAGTATGCTAACAGTGGGGTGTTAAACAAAGGGAAATAGCAGGAATATGGCAGCACCTCACAGACTTCACAGTATTCCAAGAAAATACTTAAATACCATTGCTGTATCTAATCTAACAGTTAATCTGTTTCAGTATATTTGTGCATCTATTTCTCAGTATTTATCTGGGTATATTGGTATATTTCAGAATATATCAGTATATTTATTACTATGTTAGCATGACTATGTTAGTATATACACTCCCCTAAGTATTTGTTTGGACAGTGAAGCTAAAACGTTGAATTTGGCTCTATACTCCAACATATCTGTTTTACCGTTAAGAAATTAAAATACTTAATGTATCTAGTCCCCCCATTTGAAGGTGTCAAATATTTGGACAAATTCACGTGTATTAAAGTAGCAAAAAGGCATATTTCTAGCATGTAATGATTACATCAAGCTTTTGCATTTTGTTTTGGTTGTGTTTCAGATTATGTTGTGCCCAATAGAAATGGTAAATAATGTATCTTTATATTATTTTTTTATCTTTAACTCTGCATCGTTGGAAAAGACCCCGTTATTCTACTGTTAGTCTACACCTGTTGTTTATGAAGCATTTGACAAATACAATTTTATTTTATTTTATTTTATGTGTACCATGATTACGGATAATCATGAATGAATAGTGAACAATGATGAGTGAGAATGTTACAGAGGCATAAATATCATACCTCCCATAAAATGCTAACCTCCCCTGTTATTGGTAATGGTGAGAGGTTAGCATGTCTTGGGGGTATGATATTTGTGCCTCTGTAACGTTCTCACTCAAATGGGGTGACTACATACATAAAGTGCTTTAATTTCTAAACAGTAAAACAGATATGTATGAAAATACCCTCAAATTAAAGGTGACATTCTGTACTGTCGCCTCATATAAAACATTTGATTTCAAATCCAAAATCCTGGAGTATAGAGCCAAATTAAATGTTTTAGCTTCACTGTCCAAATAAATACATAGGGGAGTTTACATATATTTCTGAATATATAAGTATATTTCTGACTATACTGTAAGTATATTTGAATGCCTGTCCCTTATTTCCATGTCCCTAGCATCCCGTCCTGTGGACAGCAAGCTGTGTGGGGGTCCCGTCCCCAACACGTCCCAGCTGTGTCACATCCCCTGTCCCATCGAGTGTGAAGTGTCCCCATGGGGGGCCTGGGGACCCTGCACCTATGAGAACTGTGATGTCCAAGAAGGGAAGAAAGGTGTGTGGATAAGGGTTTGACTGGGACTATTGTATGTCGATCACACTTTATTTGGATAGTCCCATATACAGTGCTTTCTCTACTTTTGCATATTTGTGATACTGAATGTTATCAGATCTTCAACCAAAACCTAATATTAGATAAAGGGAACATAAGTGAACAAATAACACAACAATTACATATTTATTTCATTTATTTCATAAACAAAGTTACGCAACACCCAATTCCCCTGTGTGAAAAAGTAATTGCCCCTTTACACTCAATAACTGGTTGTGCCACCTTTAGCTGCAATGACTCCAACCAAATGCTTCCTGTAGTTGTTGATCAATCTCCCCACGTCGCTGTGGAGGAATTTTGGCCCACTCTTCCATGCAGAACTGCTTTAACTCAGTGATGTGTGGGTTTTCAAGCATGAACTGCTCGTTTCAAGTCCTGCCACAACATCTCAATTGGGATTAGGTCTGGACTTTGACTAGGCCATTCCAAAACTTCCAATTTGTTGCTTTTTAGCAATTTTCATGTAGACTTGATTGTGTGTTTTGGATCATTGTCTTGCTGCATGACCCAGCTACGCTTCAGCTTCAGCTCACAGATGGATGGTCTGACATTCTCCTGTAGAATTCTCTGATACAGAGTAGAATTCATGGTTCCTTCTATTAAGGCAAGTCGTCCAGGTCCTGAGGCAGCAAAGCATCCCCAAACCATCACACCACCACCACCATGCTTGACCTTTGGTATGATGTTCTTACTGTGGAATGCAGAGTTTGGTTTTTGCCAGGCATTACTGGAACCATGTCGTCCAAAAAGTTATACTTTTGAATCATCTGTCCATAGAACGTTCTTCCAAGAGTCTTGATGATCATCCAGGTGCTTTTTGGCAAACTTGAGTCAACTTTTTGGACGAGATGGGTCCCATTATGCCTGGCAAAAACCAAACACTGCATTCCACAGTAAGAACATCATACCAAAGGTCAAGCATGGTGGTGGTGGTGTGATAGTTTGGGGATGCTTTGCTGCCTCAGCACCTTGATGACTTGCCTTAATAGAAGGAACCATGAATTCTGCTCTGTATCAGAGAATTCTACAGGAGAATGTCAGACCATCTGTCTGTGAGCAGAAGCTGAAGCGCAGCTGGGTCATGCAGCAAGACAATGATCCAAAACACACAATCAAGTCTACATGAAAATTGCTAAAAAGCAACAAATCGGAAGCTTTGGAATGGCCTTGTCAAAGTCCAGACCTAATCCCAATTGAGATGTTGTCACAGGACTTGAAACGAGCAGTTCATGCTTGAAAACCCACACGTCACTGAGTTAAAGCAGGTCTGCATGGAAGAGCGGGCCAAAATTCCACCACAGCGACGTGAGAGACTGATCAACAACTACAGGAAGCATTTGGTTGGAGTCATTGCAGCTAAAGGTGGCACAACCAGTTATTGAGTGTAAGGGGGCAATTACTTTTTCACACAGGGGAATTGGGTGTTGCATAACTTTGTTTATGAAATAAATATGTAATTGTTGTGTTATTTGTTCACTTATGTTCCCTTTATCTAATATTAGGTTTTGGTTGAAGATCTGATAACATTCAGTATCACAAATATGCAAAAGTAGAGAAAATGAGAAAGGGGGCAAATTATTTTTCATAGCACTGTAGATGATCTACAGATGGTCATACTATTAACAAACTATCTGTTGATAAGCAAATGCTTGCTAAGGTTAGGGTTAGATTTAAAATAAGGGTTACGTACAGTAAGGGTTAAGATTAGGGTTAGGATAATGGTTAAGGTTAGGACTAGGGTTAGGGTTAGTGGATAGTTAGTTGAAATGTTAATGACAGTTATGGAACATCTACTGAACATCTACAAACCATCTACTTGGGACTATCCATATAAAGTGTTACCTGTATGTCCACTGCAGGGCCTTAATGGGTATGGGTTGGAATGTTTCAGGTGACTGTGGCTATATTTGGTGTGGTAATGCTAGCATAATGCTTTCATAACACGTACAGTTGAAGTCGGAAGTTTACATACACTTAGGTGGAGTCATTAAAACTCGTTTTTCAACCATTCCACACATTTCTTGTTAACAAACTATAGTTTTGGCAAGTCAGTTAGGACATCTACTTTGTGCATGACATAATTAATTTTTCCAACAATTGTTTACAGACAGATTATTTCACTTATAATTCACTGTATCACAATTCCAGTGGGCCAGAAGTTTACATACACTAAATTGACTGTGCCTTAAAACAGCTTGTAAAATTCCAGAAAATAATGTAATGGCTTTAGAAGCTTCTGGTAGGCTAATTGATGTATTTCAAGGCCTACCTTCAAACGCAGTGCCTCTTTGCTTGACATCATGGGAAAATCAAAAGAAATCAGCCAAGACCTCAGAAAATAAATTGTAGACCTCCACAAGTCTGGTTCATCCTTGGGAGCAATTTCCAAACGCCTGAAGGTACCACGTTCATCTGTACAAACAATAGTACGCAAGTATAAACACCATGGGACCACGCAGCCGTCATACCACTCAGGAAGGAGACGCGTTCTGTCTCCTAGAGATGAATGTACTTTGGTGCGAAAAGTGCAAATCAATCCCAGAACAACAGCAAAGGACCTTGTGAAGATGCTGGAGGAAACAGGTACAAAAGTATCTATATCCACAGTAAAACGAGTCCTATATCGACAAAACCTGAAAGGCCGCTCAGCAAGGAAGAAGCCACGGCTCCAAAACCACCATAAAAAAGCCAGACTATGGTTTGCAACTGCACATGGGGACAAAGATCGTACTTTTTGGAGAAATGTCCTCTGGTCCGATGAAACAAAAATAGAACTGTTTGCCATAATGACCATCGTTATGTTTGGAGGAAAAAGGGGGGACGCTTGCAAGCCGAAGAACACCATCCCAACCGTGAAGCACGGGGGTGGCAGCATCATGCTGTGGGGGTGCTTTGCTGCAGGAGGGACTGGTGCACTTCACAAAATAGATGGCATCATGAGGAAGGACAATTATGTGGATATATTGAAGCAACATCTCAAGACATCAGTCAGGAAGTTAAAGCTTGGTCGCAAATGGGTCTTCCAAATGGACAATGACCCCAAGCATACTTCCAAAGTTGTGCCAAAATGGCTTAAGGACAACAAAGTCAAGGTATTGGAGTGGCCATCACAAATCCCTGACCTCAATCCTATAGAAAATGTGTGGGCAGAACTGAAAAGTGTGTGTGAGCAAGGAGGCCTACAAACCTGACTCAGTTACACCAGCTCTGTCAGGAGGAATGGGCCAAAATTCACCCAACTTATTGTGGGAAGCTTGTGGAAGGCTACCCGAAACGTTTGACCCAAGTTAAACAATTTAAAGGCAATGCTACCAAATACTAATTGAGTGTATGAAAACTTCTGACCGACTGGGAATGTGTTGAAAGAAACAAAAGCTGAAATAAATCATTCTCTCTACTATTATTCTGACATTTCACATTCTTAAAATAAAGTGGTGATCCTAACTGACCTAAAACAGGGAATTTGTACTAGGATTAAATGTCAGAAATTGTGAAAAACAGAGTTTAATTGTATTTGGCTAAGGTGTATGTAAACTTCCGACTTCAATTGTATGTGGTATTATGTGTTTTAATATACAGTGTATGTCCCTAAAATCAAATGGCAACTGGCATATGACTTGTTATAAGACATAAACAGTTGAAAAATAGTTGTGTTAACATGCCATATGTCATATGATTGTTATATGATTTGTATTTGCCATGAGTTATGCATGGTGTTATGGAATTTACTGAATATGGCATAGTTTCAGAAGGTTATCTGTGAATATATAGTAGTAGGTGTTATTGCAGTCATTGTAAGGTCCTCTTGAACAAACATATTCTGGCATAAATGCAGTATCTAACATCTGTGGGTGGTTCAACACCCACATGATAATTACACGCTGGCTCTTCACAATGAAATCCTCTCTTTGTATCAATTTATGGTCGATTTGATCACAGTATTTGTTAAAGTGCCAACAATTAACTAGCCAATTATTTGCTTGCGCTTTTACATTAATCCTAATCTTATCGTAATAACATATCATATTATTCAATTTCAAGAGAGCTGTTCAAGAGATCAATTCCAAAGGAGGACAATTAGGCATATTATGTATTTTTTCATATGTTTTTCATTTGTTTTCATATGGTTTTATGTATTTCTATTTGATTTTTTATATTAAATGGAATTATGTATATTTTTCCTTCCGCAGGTTTTAAACTGAGGAAACGGGAGATCAGCAATGAGCCAACGGGTGGACCAGGGAACTGCCCTCACCTGGTGGAGGCTGTCCCATGTGATGAACCCAGCTGCTGGGACTGGCGCCTGGTCAGACTGGATGAGTGTAGCCCCGACGGGGAGCTGCGGTGTGGCCCTGGGACACAGATACCTCAGGTCCAGTGTGTTAACAGCACCGGTGAGGAAAATCATAGTAATAACTAATTCTCGGCTGAAGATAATTTCAATTGGATTTTTCCCTCGTTAATTCCGTTAAACTCAGTCTCCATAATCGTTGCTGTGTGATTGTAGATAAAGCTCCATGATTGCAGTCTATAGGTTTATTGATTCGGTTAATGCACATTATAGAGTCCTTTATTTTCAGTGGACGTTTGCTTGACTAATTCATGTAGAACACTGCCAACAGGCAAAACTGATTGAAATGACGTCGTTACAACCAGGAACTGGTTGAAATGTTGTCATTAAGACGTTATTTCAACCAGTTATGCCTGCTAAGCTAGCATAGTACAATAAAACTGTACTATAGTATTCTGATTTACTATTATGCTCAGAATCCACCACATTGTTACCTCAGCTCCCTGATCCCCCCCCCCCCCCAAGACTAGCCCACCACTTCCAGATTAACTATTTCCATCTAATAATAATAATATGCCATTTAGCAGACGCTTTTATTCAAAGCGACTTACAGTCGTGCGTGCATAATTTTTTTTTGTGTATGGGTGGTCCCGGGGATCGAACCCACTACCTTGGCGTTACAAGCGCCGTGCTCTACCAGCTGAGCTACAGAGGACCACTGTGATGAATAAAGGTGTCCGCATTCTTCCCAGCCGAAACAGTTCGGAAAAGTTTGTGCATATATTATATGATGACATTTTGTGACGTTTTTGTTTGTTTTGGACTTCGGTGAGGGTTTTCCCGGCTGTTCGGCCACATACATTTTTTTCTGGAGGCAAGCCGAAGTTCGGAGCCGAAGTCCACGCCCCTTCATTGGTGATTGGTCAACAATAGGGATTCTTCAATAAAGGCGACTCATTTTCATGCAATTTTTTTTTTTGAGAAATACTACACCAAACATCTTAGTTAGATGTAAAATTGTGCGGCTAAGAAAGTCAACATTTATTATAGATTTCTTGAGTTATCTTAGATTAATTCTGACTATTTTGAGGAAATGTATACTGGCTATCAAAATGGACAATTGCAGCTTTTTTCTTGTTTTTCAAGTGAAGATCTTTTAAGGGAGTATGCGAGCACACTCATTTGCTTCGGCTAGCCGAATTCGGCAAGGCACCAGCCGAACTAACGCATGCTGACGCCTTAAGTCAAGGTCTCACCCTCTGGATGAAAAATCATATGTTGCTCAAGGTGACCTCTCTACCAACCCCCTAACTCATGGCTGTACTGTAAGTGAGTGAAGGGCTGGAGACGACTAGAGAGAGAATGGTGGTTAGCCGCCATGCCATTTATCATGGTTGCCATTTATCATGGAGTTCTCTCCAGACACCCTCCCCCACCTCACATCCCCATCTCCTTTAACACTTCCCTAGTTCAGCATAGTCACATATTGCCCTCCCTCCCTTTCCCTCTCTTAGCCAGAGCAATTAAACCCTGCTCGCACTAAATCAAATAAATTCTCTCTGGCCCTGAGTCTCGGGGACTCCCTTAACTTTTCAGCTTCCTGGTTTTACTGCTCCATTTTATTACTGAAGAATGTTTGACTGAAGACAATGGCAGTCGGTGCAGAGAGATGCTGTCTGGGGTTTTGAGCAGGTTTCAGAATATGGGTGCAATTGACAAAGATGCTTATGCTATCAATCCCAAGTATAGTCACCATTCCTAGTTTGAGTGTTATGAAAGAGATATAGAGAGATATCAAAGAGATACACAGAGATATATACAGGCACTGTAATGGATTGAGTCCAAATCATACTCCTACGATACTCCTTTGACGATAACCTCTCTTATCGTCCTCCAAATTCTGAAAAACTGAAATATTTATAAAGCTCCTCATCCTACGTTACATTGTCATTTTACCTCATACAGGACATACTGTACATGTACATCCACTAGTGACATTCAGGGTTATTGCCAGGTCAGGGGCTGTCTTCCTAGTAGCTCTGTGAGAGGCATAACCTCTTTGTGTTTTTCTACCTATTTTGACTGGCGTTGACTGATTCCCCCTGTCTCCGCTGATGGAAATTGATTTGTTGTGTTATGATTTTGGGCAACTTTTTGCCCTAGAGACTTTGGGCTCAATGTCTGTCTTCCGAACTTTTCCTCACACTGAGGCTGAATCTTATGAAACTACCACAGCAACAGCAAACAGCCACACCACAGACAGGGGTCTATACAAATGTCATTGAAACGCCACTGTCGATACTGAGAGCTTCTGATATATACTGATATTCACTGTTCTGACTCATTTAAAAGGAACCATTTTTCTCTGTTTTGTTCATTCATGTTTTCATCACCGTGAGAGCCACTGGGTTTCCCTGTCACTTTGCATTTCCACACTGTCTCGGTTCAGTCACGATTGGTTCGCTGAATACTCATCAGTGACATCGTAATGCAAAGGCAGGCCGTTCGGAGGGTTTGAAGCTCAACTCATCCTCAGCCTGAAATTGCAAAAACCAACTGTCGGAACATACATATTTACTCTACAGAGCCATTGTGTTGCTCATTTGGAGTGCTGAATTGTCTTGAATTCAAATGTCTTGAATTCAGTTCATTGCAACATGGTAGCCCTTTCCTGCAGTCAAATGACCAAATCGCCCTCTAGTGGCCTCATAGGTGGAATATTATTAATGTTTTTCATAATTTCATAAATAATAAACATCATTGTTTTTTTGTGTGCCTAAAATCTGGTGTTTCTATGTCAAACGGTTTTGTTATATTTCAGTCTTCTGTGATGTATATGAAGTGTAATATTGGGATGCAAACTAAACATTTAATACATTTCAACTCTATACCTGACATGGTACAGGTGTCTTCTTTCTTGTAAGCCCATAACCATGTGTGTGAGGTATATACTTTTGTTTCAAAGTAGATTTGTTTAAGACTACCAAGAAACACTCTGTGTGACCCTGATTTAGCCCACTACATTAAAGGTTAATCTGTTAAAAGCACATACAGAATATGTGGCTTAATAGTATAACCCACTTAAGCGCTCATAAATCATAAATGTATAAGTGTAAAATGTCCCAAGTGAGTTTGTACTTACTATGTCCAAAGCTAATTCAGTATTCAGATCGAGTTACATTGAGAATAGAGACATCAATATTAATATATTGTACAGATTATCCTTGATAACCTTAACCCAGCATGCTATTAAACAGTCACCAAACATTTGATCCAACTGTGATGTCAAAAGGAAGACAACAGATCAAATTGAATGGCTGTGTTAATTAATTGTGTGGGTTGAAATTGATTAGCATTCAATGATACTAAGGAAACAATATATAAACAAGCCCACCGATGGACCAGGAAATTGTAGTGTGGTTTATCATATTGTAGAACATTATAATGGAGGGTGGCAGGTAGCCTAGTGGTTTGAATCCCCGAGCCGACTAGTTGAAATAATCTGTCTATGTGCCTTGAGCAAGGCACTTAACTCTAATTGCTCCTGTAAGTCGCTCTGGATAAGAGTTTGCTAAGTTATATGAAGTGTAGTACAATTACAGATTCTTTTTTTGCTTTGAGATTTGTTTCTGTATTGAAGATTCTGTTTTTCTATTGTTATAATGGTGTGCATTCCTTGACTGTACCATTCTTTGTGCCACCCAGGTGACATGGTGGACAGGGAGCTGTGTGGGGGAGCCCCTGCCCCTGAGCCCATCGCCTGTGAGGTGCCTTGCCCTAAGGACTGTGTCCTCAGCGACTGGACCTCCTGGTCTTCCTGCTCCCAAACCTGTTCCAGCAAAACCATTGAGGGCAAGCAGCTGAGGACCCGCTCCATACTGGCCTACAACGCTGGCGAAGGTGACTATGAGACTATGTACTGTAGATGGTGTACTGTTCTGTATGGTCTGTATTGTCTATCTACTGTACTGTTAATAAACTATTTAGAAGGGGTCTTTATCTTTGTATACTGTAGCTTTCAAGCCAAGCTTTCCTTCATGGTGTCTGTCCCTTTGTCAGTTACTGTCTGTTACTGTCTGTCTATCACTCTGTCTGTTGCTGTTTGTTGCTGTCTGTTACTGTCTGTCTGTCTGTCTGTCTGTCTGTCTGTCTGTCTGTCTGTCTGTCTGTCTGTCTGTCTGTCTGTCTGTCTGTCTGTCTGTCTGTCTGTCTGTCTGTCTGTCCCTCTCTCTGTCACTATGATTTTTTGTTTTCATTTAAAAATTTGGCTAAAAGTTTATCTGCATGTTGTTTACCTCCCCACAGTAACTGCAATGGTAGTGGCATGGATCACAGTGATGGAGGGTAACACTTGTGATTGAAACTAGCTGTTAGCTACATTTAACCTTAGTGACATGCTGACAAATGACAAAATAATAGGATTTCTGCCAATGTCTATAGACTTTACTGTAGTTATACCGCGACAGCCTTTGGGCACCGTAGGTTTGATTTAAAATCCTAGTAGCACTAGATGTAGTGAAATAAGTAGTTGCAGTTGGTTTTGTTGTTGTGGTTACCGTAAGTAACAAATGTATTTTGATATTCTCATATCTTGATGTGAGAATTTTAACATTCCATATCAATGTTTTCCAAAGGTCTTTCAAGGGTGCCAAAGTTTCCAGAGCTTTTTGGTACATTCAATATTTATCTGTAAAATGAGTAGTAGTAGTAGTAGTAGTAGTAGGAGAAGTAGAAGTAGTAGTAGTAGAAGTAGTAGTAGTAGTAGTAGTTGTTGTTGGTTGATGAGTAGTAGATATTGTTAGCGTGGAGATTTGGGTAGATTATTTAAAGGGACAATCCATTGTTGAAACAATAAAAAAACTGTGATTATGGATGTCTTTCCGAGCAAATTTTGTGAATAAGTCAGAAAAGTGCTGAAATTCATACTGCAAACATGAATAAACCCA